>NW_011499924.1:199503-292350 GCF_000495115.2 Populus euphratica | reverse complement strand
TTTTCACGGAGAATTGTTATAAAAGAGTATCTAAACACGTAAGAGAGAGAGAGAGAGTATTATATTATGTGGTGATGCATGATGGACTGGGCTGGTGGCAGCGAGGGGTACCGGTCCATGAAGGGTGTGAAGGTAATTGGACCTCCTCGGGAACTTCTCCACCACCAGATGGAAGCTTGAATTGAAAGGACATGTACCGGAGGAGTGGGTTGTCTGGTTTTCTTTAATCTGTCCTCGTATTTATTGTGTCCATCAGAACTAGTATTAATGGAGTATGTGCCTTTTTCTTGGAATTTTAGTGGCCGGTATGTTGATTGTGATCGTAGCCACATATATATTGTGTGGGCTGGCTTTATTTTATTTGGACATTTCCTTCCTCACCCGCTGCCATCACTATCACCGTAATTTTCACCATCATTGCCATCGCCACCATCATCATCATCAAATTTCCGTAATTTTCACCATCATTGCCATCGCCATCATCATCATCATCAAATTTTAAAGTATAAGTCAAATATCGCATCCATGGTATTTTTTTCATTTTATTCCTTTCAAAACCAACAGTAAAATAGTGTTTTTTAAAGTTTTTTTCGCACAAAGTCATTAATCATTATCATATTAATAAAGAAATAGATCAGTTTTTTGACATTTATTGTGTACAGTGAAATAATTAAATTATTATTGTAACAAAAAAATTTAAAGATAGGAGCATTTTTATCTTTTTAATTTTCTACACATGGTAAAATGGATAAATTAACCATAAAAAATAAAGTCTCGTTCACAATGGTCAAGGTATTTTTATATTTTGATATTTTTATTTTTGTAATAATCAAGGCTTTATCGAGAATTTAATTTTTAATACGCTGCCATCAATAAAAAAATCCAAAGCATCCTTATAAGGGTTTTCTTATCTCTTAATCCTGACTATAGTTCGGAGGACTAAGGGGCACTTTATCTTTTGATGAGTATAGAAATATTGATAAAAATAAAAAGTTATTGGACATAATAAAATACACTGTTCTTGTTGGATGTTTCAGTATTAAATAGTTTAATATTAAATATTTTTTTATCGAATATTAATTTATTTAACTATACACACTAAAGCATTTTGATTTATAATTTAAAAAATTTTATTTTCAAGAACACATTGGAAAAACTTATATGTTTATTTTTTTCAAGAACACATTGGAAAAACTTATATATTTATTTTTTTCTAAAATATTACTTAACTAGTTAAATTTTAAATTTTTTTATAGTAATTTTCTAGTTTTTTCTAAAAAATAAAAGATGATAATGTGAAAACCAATCTTAAATATCACTTGTGCCAACATATCAAAACAATGGTAATGTGAATAAAATCGATTCCTTGTTCCTTTGTTTCAAATTTAATTTCTTTCAATCGGATGACCTAAAAAATTTCAGAAACAAATTTGAACTCTTTAAAAATGTGAATAAAAATAAGTTAAGGGGCAGCCAGAATCATGGACGTGCTTATAAGTTAAGACTTAAGAGGCCCCAGTCCCATCTCAAAAATAGGGACGACGACGTCGGAGCATGTCGGCCCGGTCCACTCTTCTTTCATTGAAACGGGCGAGTAGATAAATGACTGGTGTTACCGAATAAATAAATAAAAAAATTTAAAAAATAAATACTGCTGACAAAGCGGCACATTTTTGGCGGTGATATTGAAATTCTTCCATGGATATATGCAGTGCACATACGACGAGGTTTCACCTAATCTGACAATGAAGGTGCTAAAGAGACACGCTAATTATCAGTATTTTTCTTTTTATAATTTCTCGAATTCTCCTCGCAACTCATAACCGCTCTGAAAGAATTAATTTTGTTCAAAGAAGATGTCACGTTCCATACGTCTTAATGTGAATGATAGTTTTTAGTTTTTAGAATTTTATTTGTTTTTTTTTATAATTTTAAATTATTTCAATGTATTAATATCAAAAATAACATTTTAAAAATAAAAACTATTATTTTAATATATTTTCAAATCAAAATACTTTTAAAAAATCATCATCACATTTTCAAACATCTTCCAACCAAAACCCAGGGTCAAATGGGATAGATTTGCCGAAGACTTCACGATTTATCTTGCACCGAAGTGTTACATCAAGATATTGAATGGGTCGGTGATGGATTTGGAGATGGGTTCAACAATCAATCAATGAAGAGTATATTTATTTTTATATTTTAAAAATATTTTTTAAATTGATTTTTTGTTTTATTTAGATTTTGTTTTAAATTAATTATTTTTATATTTGTTACTATCAAAAATAATTTTTTTAAAATAAAAATTATTATTTTAATATATTTCTAAATTAAAATTACTTTTAATAATAATACATTCAATTTAATTCTCCAGCCGCACATCCGGGAAGAAAGGGGTTCTATCTTTGATCCATCGGTGCCATATCCAAATTGTTGTCAAAGCACTCAAGGAGGCATTTTTCTTGGGGACTTTCAGACAACTCCAGCAAGGGAACCACCAGCACATGTCTTTGCAATACAAACTAATCTTGATATTCCAACTGTCCAAATTGGTAACTCTATGGAGTCTTGGACAAATGATCTAACACTACTAACCACGAAAACGAGAATTATATCGTTATCATGCCGAGGTTGCTAAAAACAAACTGTCTCCAGATTCCCCAGTGCCATATTGGAGGCATTTGGACACCTAAATGCCCCGTCACGGGTAATAGTCTCTGCATTCGATATTTGTGAAATCCCTCTCTGTTCACGAGGACTTCCCTTTGAGAGGCGACTCTTCCTGCTTTTCTTATCCCACATGAAACTCCAGCTCATTCTTGCATTAACATCTTTGGTTTTTTTTGTTTTCTTTTACAGGGGGCTTTTGATACTCAAAAGCTCAATTTGCTGCTGCCTAGGACCTGTTTGTCCACTTGGGGGATCGACCACTGATTTTTTTAGGCTGCTTTTGTGCTGTCAGGCCACAGCTAGCCAATGAGAAATTCCCTCTGCCACACTGATCTTTTGTGGCTGCTCGTCTTGCTTTTTTCTTTGCCAAGAATGGAAAGGAAGATCCCAAAAATGGAGCTCTCAAGTTCACAACACCATCACCTTCAGCATCACAACAGGAGGGCATCTTGGCTCTGATGTCAATTTTCTGTTCCCGTGGTTGACTATGTTCTGTAATCACATCATTTTCCCATCTTCTAAGTTGCCCTTGATCCTCTAGAGATTCCTCTCTTTTAATTTCCACCATTGACCCAAGATTGCCATCCTTGGGCACGTGCACTCCCCTCGAAAACAGTGAAAATTCCAGAAGCTGTTCCTTAAATATATGCGTCTTCGTCACTGAACCCGTGCACACACCCTATCAAGATAAGGAATTCCACGAACACACTCGAAAAAAAATATAATATTGATGTGTGACTGCGGTGGGGATTTGTTGATGCATTTTCAGATAGTTTAAAATGGGGAATGACGATTTTGAGCAAATATTTACTTTTTTAGAGGGAGGGAGGGGAGGGGCGGTCTTGATGTGTGACTGCGGTGGGAAGCACTGCTCATGCAAAGCTGAAAGTTGCAACTGTGAGGTATTGTACCCATGGGCGGAGGAATGTCAAGGTTAATATTTTTTTATTAATTTTATATAAAAAAATTCATTATTCTTAATTAAATTATTAAAAAAATTTAAAAATTTATATGTAGCCTTCTTGGTTAAAGTTTTAAAATTTCCTAAATTATTAAAAAAATTTAAAAATTTATATTTAGCCTTCTTGGTTAAAATTTTTAAGTTTCCCGAATCATAATTTAACTAATTTTATATTATTGTATATAATTTTTAATTTGACAGCTTATGTTATTGTATGTAATTTTCAATCCGATAACTAAATTAAGTTGAAATTATATAAAAAATCTTAAGATATATTTAATAAAATCTAATTAAAATTTTAGGATGAACAGAACTGGATAGGATTTATTTTTACTTTTTACTTTAATTTTATATATTTTTATATTTATTTTTTAATATTTTAAATAATGTATTTGAATTAAAATTTTACTTTTAACTTTGAAAATTTATATATATAAATTAATAATTAATTTTTTAAAAAAATTATATATTTATTTAATATTTCAGGAGAAGAAAAATTTCTGACTTTACCCTTAATTATATATACCTTGGATTGGAAACGAAGCCGCGGCTAAGATAGTTTTTAATGTAAAATATTAATTGAAAATTTTAAGGAAAATCCCTGTTTTTCTCACTGTATTTCTTTCTCTTTTTTTTTTAAAAAAAAAAGCAGCCAAGTAAATTTCGCTGCATGTTAGAAATTGAATTAATTACAACCTTATTTTGTTAAGTATCAAATTTTATTTTTTTATTTTTTTTCAAAAACACTTCTAAATCACAAAAATAAACATGCGATTAAACTAAAGAAAACACCAATATCTTGCAATCATCCATGCATACTAAAACAAACTATTATCGCCAGATGCTTTGGTGGAGAAAATCTCGCCAGTATGTGGTGGAAATTCCATCAACATGTTACTAGGCAATGTAGCAATTGCGCCTAAACCCCTTTGAAGTTTCATTTGGTAAATTTGTCTGTCCATATGAGAAAGCGTTTTGATATTCATTCTCTCTGATGAAGTAACACCAAGCTTCTTGAATAATCCCCAAAATATTCTGGGATGGACTGTAAGGAGTGCTATTCTGTTCCTCGTGAAGTCCATCTCGTATTTCCATTAGCTGAAATCTGTGTTCATAAACATGGTAACCTCTTCGTGGACGCTTAGGATAAGAGTATAGGAAAAAATTTAGAACAGTCCTGCATTAACAATGAGTTGAAGCTCAATCAACATTAGCCGTTCCCTCTCCGTTCAAGAGACCTCAAATTTGAACCTCTGCTTTGTTTTATTTATTTATTTATTTAAAAAAAAAAACAGCCGTATCGGAGTATAGGTGAAAAAAGAAAACCCCGCAAGTTTTAACTTTTTTCTTTTTTTCTTTCTCTAGGCCTACAGTATCATCATAAAAAATGAAACAAAAATGATTAATCCTCGACGAGTTTCAGAAACCAAAACTTAGTTTTTCTTCGTTTACGGCATGATTCACTAGAGTTAAAAGCTATACACATTACTTATCTAGCGCCTACCGCACCAACATTTAAATCACAACAACTATATTTCTACTGATTTTAGCTTGTTTTGCAAAGCTTATGGACGTCAACTCTTCAGTATGCAAGTAACATACACAAAATTATGAGAATTCATTGAACAAGGAGTTTTATTACAGTTAAGCACCCATCTAATTTTGAAATTCTAACTGAAACTTCCATTTACAAAGAACAGAGTCCTACAAAGTTCAGATTTCATGGAGAGCCACCTACAAAAGCACACGCACACCATTTACCACTTTGAAGATTTACATTTAGCAACTATTCCATTTTCATTCAAGTAAGGCCTAAATGTCCTCATAACTTCTTCATAAGTTGGCCTCTTGTAGTCCACTGCCTGTGGTCAATCGCTTTCTTATCTCAGTGAGGATTCAAATGTACATAATATAATGTTATAACATCTTAACTGTTTTCTGCACCATACCTGCTCAATAACTTCTTCGGGGCTAGCCCATTTCCACTCTGCAAATTCTGGGTCTGCTTCGCCACTTGCTAAGTTGATCTCACTCTCATCTTTTGTTAATCTCATGAGAAACCTGTCATACAAAACTTGTTAGAGAATAAAATAAATCATATCTTGAGGTCTTACCTAAAAGTTCTAAGTTTTTTGGTTGAAATGGTTTTTGGACAAAACCCATTGTTACCCCTGAAATCATATGCAGAAGCAGCAGGATAGAACATTCCATTTCTCTTATACTATATTATTCCAACTATTTCAAAATCATCATTATTTCAGACACGCAAATAAATCTAGTTGCAATTAGCTTAACAACACATGTATGTAATCATAGGATAGATATAATTGAGTTTTTTCCCTCTAGATTCACAACAAATGAAATTCCCGATCATCAGAAACATATTGGGGTTCAGGTTCATTTAAATATTTAGAAACTCACAAAGATAAAAAGAGGATTATAGTACTAAAAGCGATTGGATTTGGGATCAGAAAAATGAGATGAAAATGTCACGAAAGAAAGGCCCTGGTATTTTGGTGCATTTTGATTGCAATTCACGAAAACTGTAATAGTGCAGTCATATTAGACACTGCACATTTAATTGCTCCAATTTAAACCTAATGTTATATTCTTTCACAATTTAAGATTGTGTACTCGACGAGACAAATAAAGAGGTTCACCACTTTTGTGCCTGTCCGTGCCATTCACCTCCCCAGAGACGATTCACCTTGGCCTTCACAGCAGGGGGGAAGTCATAAGTCAACCAATTTGGAACCTGTGATTACAGAGCCAACAAAACAGAAAAGGATTGATCGTGAATTCAAGGTTATAGCTTAAAAGACGCATTCACAAGAGTACTTGAGAGAGTGTTTGTTTTCGGTGCATGAAAAAAATAACTAGTTGTCGTTCTGTTAGCAAAGTTGATCACAAACCTCGGCAACAACTTCAGCAGAGACTATCCCTGTTTCTTCCATCAATTCCCTGATGGCTGCAGACTTAGGCTCCTCACCATCTTCAATGCCCCCCTGTCATGGGAAATCACAAATATGAACACATAAGCATGGCAAAAGGGTGGAAACTATAGTCAAAAGAGAACTAATGTAAATTCAGAGATGCTGATATCATAATTCTTCTTGTCAGACATCTGCGAAGGGTGGTTCAAATGAATCGCGTGAATAACCCACTCAAGTGTCAGGACCACTAATTATCTAAACTCTAGGAAGTTACCTGCAAATAGGCGGAATCCTATAGCATCACAAATTATTTTCATCACATTTATCAAATAATCTGAACTTGGAACAGGGTGCCGGTATGCGTAAAAATAGAGAACTAGAAGGTGTTCTCTACTTTATTTAACAATAGAGCGAAGTCCAATGCTCTGAGAATATTCTCAGTGAGATCTTGTCCGAATGTAAACCAAGACTGTGATCGGTCGGAACACTCACTTCGGTGGTCAAATTAAAAACTAAGCTTACTTTAACATTATAGAAGGATTGGAATCACAATTTTATTCTTCTAGTCACTGAATAATTGTAGAAGATACGCTCGAGGGCGAGAAGAGAAATAATAAGTAGTTGAACAATTCCTGCACATTTCTTAAGAATTAATTACTTTTTCTGAAAAATCAAATCCAATGTGGTATTACCTGAGGCATCTGCCATGCTCCTGGAACATTTAATCTTGAAGCCACAAAAACCTGCAAGTAAATAATTAACAAAGGAACATTATCATGTCTTCTCATGAAACACCAATTTCAGAGAGCGAGGGACATTTGGAAGGGTGGAAAAAAGAGGTCAAGCAACAACTAATAAGTGATCAGTTGTCAAAACATCGAAACAATTTTTTTATCAATTAATTAAAAGAAAACAACCAAGGTACTAATCAGCACAAGTTATAAATCAGAAGAAGGAAAAAAGTGGTGATGAGCAGACCAGGTTATCAGAGTTGATGAGACAGACACCAACGTTGGGGCGATATCCAGAGGGCAGACCATCCATTTTGCGCCTGCCTTGCCTTACTGAATGGTGATGATGGTTATCGGAAATAGTATTGATGATAGAGAAGAAACAAAAGTACTAACAGCGATTAAACGCTTTCTTTGCCCAGTGTCGTTGAGAGGGGGGGAGAGAGAGAGAGAGAGAGAGAGAATTCAGGAAAATGATAAAAAGGGTAGGTTTTATGGGAATAGGTGACGCTGACCGTGACAATTGGCTGACTCTTTTTTTTATTATTCATTCATGGACAGACTGACTGAGAGAAGTTTGAGATTTTGTCCACTCTTCAACTTATCCTGCGCACCCCACCTCTACCCACCCAGGTTCTTTTTGGTAGGGCCATTGTTGATTCATTATTTAAAGTGGCTTCATGTTAGCTCTGCTATGTTAGGCTGTCGCTAACCTTATCCGCCTTATTGTAAGCTCGCGCTTCGATTCTTTGATGTCTTTCTCATGGAGTGTTTGATTGCTTCTATTTTTTATTTAATTGCATAGAAAAAAAATATTTGGTTAGTAAAATACTTTAAACCCTTGTATATAATTATGTTTTAAAATTTAATTATACAAAAATTAAAATAATATATTTTTTATATACAAAGATTTTTTTTAATATTACTTATATGCTAATGTGTAATAATATATCATGCATCATCGCCTGCGCATTAGTTACTAGTCTTCAATTTCTTACCACATTATTTTCAACTAATATAGAAATGGGATGCATAGAAAGTACTGAAATTTCTAACTTTAATTAGCAAAAAGTCTCCCAGTCAAAGGAAAAGTGGGTTGAAGTTCGGACCAGCAAGCACTTAACTTCAACTATTTTTTTGTTATTAAAATAGTATAAATGTTGAATATATTAGAATCTTTCTTTCCTGTCTATTTTTTAATAAAAAATAAAAATTTATAGATTGACGTTTATCCTGAGGGTTAGTTTGTTATTCGGATTGCGTGATTGTCCCACAGCAACTGAAGGCCTGTTTATCACTGTATTTTAAAAATATTTTTTAAAAAAATTAAATTTTTTTATTTTAAATTAATATATTTTCTATATTTTCAAACCATTTTGATGCATTAATTTTAAAAATAATTTTAAAAAAATAAAAATAAAAATATTAATATCATTTTTAAATTAAAAATATTTAAAAAATAACTATAATTAAACTCGCTGAAAGCTCTGAATTATAAAAATAAAAATAAGGGAGAGATCACGTTATATCCAAACTCCAAAGAGATTGAAAAGAAAAGAAAGGGTCGGGCGCATGACGATTATTGCGAGGGCGGCTACTTTCCACGAAAACTCACAGAGGTGATGGAGGCGCAGGATAGCGGATGGACGGACGAAGGGGGTGATGTGGTCAAATGAGTGAACACGCGGAGAAGAAAACCTGTGAAAAAGCACTAACTGACAAGACACAAAGCAAAAAGTAGTGGGCGAGAGAAGGAGTTGACTTTCAGTAGAGAGAATGCCCAGTAGTACTACATCTAACGAAATAAGTGGAGGCAGCATCTTTTCTACATGAACCACGTTAATCATTATCATCAATTGGAATTTTTTTACCAATTAAATATTTAAAATGGCCATTGTTGAACAAAACCTACCTTGTTTTCGAGGATAGGAGAGAGAAGAAAATTGGAAATACAAGATTAGACCCGGCTTGGATTTTTTTTATTTTTTTTTGTTATAGGGATATATCGAGTGTCTTTTAAATTTTTTTATTTTCATAATTGTGTTTTTAAAATTTTTATTTTTATTGATTAAATTGTTCGCTTATTAATAATGATACAATTAAATTTCTTTATAAACATCTTTTCTGAATGTTTGAATGATTAGACAATGATATTTTTTTTTTCTTCAACGTGGCGCACCTAAAACAACATCAATCCTTTTTTTTTAATCATTTAAATGATCATTTATTAATAAATAATTTATCTGTTTTCTTAGAGCCATCGTTTTTTTTTTTTCCTTGCTTGGTTTTTACATGACCATTTAGTAGATAAGGCAACAAATTCTCGACGAATATTATCAAGATAATTGATTGTATGTCGTTTAATGATTTAAATAGTAAAAATTGAAGTTAACACGGCCTATTATATATGTAAAAAAATAGTTAATTTATCTTTATCTAGCTATTCCCCGGTAAACAAAAAAAAAAGTTTAAAATATTATATAAAGAGAAAAAAAAACAAGTAAATATTTGAAGACAAATGTTTGGAGGTTGATAAAAAAATTTAAAACATTTTAAAATTTATTTTATATAATATTCATTTTCATACTACAAGCCCCTCCCGACTAGATATTAGCTGAGTTTATTTTACTCTTGTTGTTGGGGTTGCAAACCTCTTATTAATAACTTTTATGTGTTTTAATAATTGTTGGTGGTTTTTTATATTTAAACTGCAAATTACATGAAATTTTTTAGTTAGTTATTCCTGGTATTTATTGAATCTTGAATTCCTTAACTAACTGATGTAATAATTTTGGTTCTCTCCTTGTATTTTTTTGGTGAATAGGAGTATGTTTTCTTTTGCTTTTGATTTTTTATATATGTATATATAATTTATTATTTTTTTAATCTATTTTATTCTGTTTTATTATATTTTTATATTCGATAAAAAAAAAAGAGAGTTTAAAACATGCAGACAGGATGAGCGTTGCACAATGTGATTATACATCTAGTTGCGCCGTTGGATTTGAAGAGGGTACGTAGTAAAAAAGAAACCTCCTATATTTAATTTTAGTTTCTTTAAAGTGTCAACTTTGCATGTAGCACCATATATATATATATATATAAAAAAACTTCTCAGCCGAATCCAATGTGCTGTATATATGGTTTCACCTTTGTGGAACACGTTATTTGACTTGAGAGAGCTTGGGAAAGTTCTGAAAATATACGATCAAGAAGCTTTCACCGTAGTCACCGGCGGTTTAAATATATTTTTGTAATCCCGGAGACGTTTTATTCTTTTTAGATGATGGCCTGAAAGGAGAAAAGGATTGACTTCCGTTCCACGGTAGTGGAAAAAACAATTTTGCTAGTGCATTTAGGAATGCGAAAAAAGCTGCTGCACCATTGAATTAGCATGTTAGAATTCAATGCACTTAAAAGCTTCATTTTTTTTTTCTTATAAAAAAATATAATTTCACTGATAACATAAATTAAAGAGATGCATCATTGTGCGGTGTCAATGGTACAATGACATCAAAAACCAATACACGAATTACAATTTATTACATTAAAATAGTTTGAGAGTTCTTCATGATAATGATGAGTCATGGGAGATAACAAATAATATTTTCATGAACATCACCACCAAGTTCACTATAATTGTTTGACGAGGATTATCCGAAAAGAGGTTTTTTTTTTTTTTTTTCAAATCATGCAGGCAACTAGGCTTAACAACATCATAAATTAATTGAGAAACAGGGTTTATTAGGTTTCATTGATAAAAAGACTTTAACTATTCAAAACAAGGTGTCGACCTCTCTCGAATTGCAAGAGAATCATCGATCATAATCACGCAATGGACACTAAAACCTTATTTAATGGAGTACTAGGCATCCTTATTTAATGGAGTACTAGGCATTTTAATAGAATACAAATTTCAGATACAAACCAAATGCATCCGAGTTTTAACTAAAAAACAAAATTAATAGTAAAAGAATTGTTGCGGTGAGAAAGTCACCGGTAAAGATTAGAATTTCTTTAATTGTAAGCTAAGAGGGTACGGAAAGGAGGAGAGAGCTCAAGTCATTTTACTACCAACGAGTTAAAGTTTCATTGGATTTAGTTCTCTTGTAAGGAAATTAGATCGAGGTGTTGTTCTACGTTGTAAGTTCTTCGTTTTTTACGTACTGATTGAGTTGTGATTGACTTTTATCGTAGGAGTGTGATGGCTTTAATATTATTCTAATAAAACATTTCTTAAACTTGAGAGCATTTTAAGTGTTTTATGTGCATTTTTCATGCAACTATCTACATGCATTACACTTGAGAAGACAAATATAAAAAAAGCAATTTTTCATGCAATTATCTCAAACATACGCTTTAAAAAAACCATGATAAACATGAAAAAAATATTAAAAAAATATTTAAAAGTGTTGCTGTGATTACGCTTTAAAAAACCATGACAAACATGAAAAAAATGTTAAAAAAATATTTAGATATATTATTATGATTGTTTTTTAAACAACTTGAAAAAACAAGCATAAAAAAAGTAATTTTTCATGCAATTATCCCAGCATACACTTCAAAAAAACCACGATAAACATAAAAAAATATTAAAAAAATATTTAAAAGTGTAGTTGTGGTTGTTTTTTAAACAACTTTTGATATTAAAATATATCAAAATAATATTTTTTTTTATGTTTTAAAATTTATTTACAAAATTAGTGTATTAAAATATAAAAAAAAACAATTTTTTATATAAAATTAAACTTTTTAAAAACACGGTATACAATATTCCCAACCATTCTCAAAGAACAAACAATGTGTTTGTCGAGTTATCTAAGACAAAGGATCGTATCGTGGTTGAATTAAACAGAAACATGGGTAAGGCCTGTATGAAAATGCTATCATTACCCCTGGCCCATGTCCATGGGCCTGTGGTGGGGTCAGGCACCTATTGTTTATTATCGAATTTCTCTTGAATTATTTAATATGAACTATTACCCATTGAAACAACGTAAAATAAAATGCGAGATTACACATTGCAAAAATCATGTTGGTAAACTTGCATGAAAAAATAAATTACTTCGCTAAAGAAAATTTCCAAACAAATGATATAAAACATAAGATTAAGTGGTATAAACATTTCCAGAGCTGTCATAAGTAAAGAAGGTTCTTGTTAATGAGCAAATAAAAAACAACACGAGGAATGTTGAAGCTTGCTAACACGATAAAATAAAATAAAAAGAAAGAGAAACTTAAATTTTTTCAAATATTTAAAATAACTTAACTTTATTAGAAGAAAAAATTACGCTCACCCCTTTATTTTTTTATTTTTCCTCTATTTTTTAAAACCAAATCGTGATTTAATTTAATTTTTAAATTTGAATAAAGATACCTGTCAATTTTTATATATAATATAACCGCAACGACTTCCACAAATATTAATCTATCATGTCTCATAAACTATTTTATTCTCTCTCGAAACTACTTCTCCCTAAATTATTCTTATTGTAGATTTGCATATCTTTTCGGCGGCAAAAAAGCCTATCGCTCCTAAATACCTTTGCAGATATGTCAAACACAGATATATATATATATATATATATATATAATTGGCCAGACACCACAGCCTCGTCAAAAAAAAAAAAAAAAAACATTTCTTCTTACACCAATCGATCGGGATCTCAAAAACAAGCCCACTATAATTATTACCAACTCGAACAGTGCGTGGGTGTGGATACCATTACCGAGCGTGGAAGAGGTGGTCTGGGCACACCAAGGGGCCAAGCCGCCAAGGTGGCCGGACTCCATTGGGAAGAGTGGAGAATATTCCTCCACCCTCTTGGTTCGATGGAACTTTGCCGCTACTGCGATTTGCAGATCAGATAAATGTTTTTTTTCTCTTTCCTGTGTCTTATTGCAGTGTATATGAAGCCTGGTTTCAAGAACATATTTAAGGGTTTTCTCTGTCAAGCTTGGACATGGTTTTATTTTTATTTATTTTTTGCTTTCTTTCTGGGAAGATTTTACATACTGGTTTTAAGATTTTTGATCGGCCTACCTTTAAAATTCAGCAAAGAGATCAAAATTCTGTAGGAAGGGAAAACCACTCAATCTATCATTTGTGGTGATGGCCATCGTGATTCTTTGATTCTTAAAGCAAGATTAAAATTCTCAATTGAAATTAGAACCTGGTCCCATAATCCATTCCTAAAGAGATTCTAGGTCTAGGAGAGATTTTTTTTTGTTGACTTGTTTTTGCGTGCGTCAATGAGGTTATAAGGTTTTTAAAGTGATATACAATTTAAAGATTATTTTGATATTGAATGTAAATTGTAAGCAAGGTATGAAGATAATAAGCCATGATTTCTAAATAAATAAAGACAAAATTTAAGATAATTTTTTCAAATTAAAAAACCGCTTCAAGTCTTCAACATGCGGGTTAGCAACTTGTTCATTAGCAAATTAGCAAGTGAAAAGAATGTTATTCGATGATTACCATGAAAGTAAGTTTATTTTTATAGTTACTCCGAACTTTTTACTTTCCCTTTATGGGGAAGGACTTGTTGTTCAGTAATGCATAACATTGTGGGTTTTTTTTTTTTTTTTTTTTTTTATCGATGGTAAGGGTATCTTTAAGCTAATTTATATGTTAACCAGGAATAAGTTTATTACTGGATAAATTTAAACCCTCGACATAAGTATGGTATATCAAGAAAAATATAATATTTTTTCTTGGTTCCTGTCTCAGAGTTTGAGCCTGAAAAATAAATAAATAAAGAAAAAACTTCCTTATCCAAGTTTTTATGATTTTATAGATGTTAAAAAAAATATTTCATATATGATATTTACACTATCCAACTCCGAAGGCTTTCTTCTTCTGCAGCTATTTCCCCAAGACAGGTGTTGGTTTGTCATGAAGATCCTGTACTTCTCTTTTATTTAGCCTAGCTCGAGAGAAAGAGGCCTAGGGAGAGATCTCCACCAGGGTAGACGGGCAAGCAAACTACCTTATGCAGCTGGAAGACCAGGGAAGGTTTGCCGTTTTAGGCAATCAAAAATGACAGACGGAGGAAGCAGTAGGGCTGTGGAACCAAGAATTTCACCTATTTTTCTCAATGTAAAAAGAAAGACCAAGTACCTTTCTCCATAAGCAACAGATAAGAGCAGTGCAAGGTTGCCTGGTAGTAGATTAGACTCTGGCAGATTGGTAGACCGCCAGAAGGTAGGGCTTGCCCTCCATTCGAGATAAAAGCCTATCCGGTCATTGCTCGTCGGACCTAGAGTAGTAAGATCAGAGCGCTTAGGTCATTCTCACAACTTTTTTAAACTGGAAACCTGATCTAGACAGAGGTACGGTCAATTGAGCTAATGTGCGAACAAGCATTCTTTTCCTTTGCACCATCGAAATGAAAATAACATATTATAACGTTGTGTTCTTGACACTAACCTGGCCAAGACCCGCCATTATGGTAACTCTGCTGTGTGTTTTTTAGATCAAATCCGGCCAGAACTGGATAAGTGATCTTCAAGGGCATCTTCTCGACCTCCCAGCGCTTCTTAATTAGATACCTTCCCTGCAAAGGCATGAAATCCAACACCCGGATAAAGTCGAGGATGACATTAAACTTGTTAACAGTTATGTGGGAGTGCTCTTCCGTTTTTGAAGCGGTATATGTTATTTAATTGTGTAAAATTCAGCCAATAATCTTTTTGAATGTGATAATTAAATCATGTAAATGTTACATTATAAATAAATAAAATTTAATAAATAAATATTATAGATCAAGATTTTTTAAATTCGGTTAAAATATACCCCTTTTGTTTTCAAATTTGATAGTTTGTGGACCGGAAATATACTATTTTCTAATATTATTTTATTAAGCGTGATATTACTATAATTTTTTTATCAAATTATATTGATTTGATAAAAAAAAACATTTGTAAGTAGGAAAGGTATACTTCTTGGGTTAAGTTTTTAATGTTTTTAGTTTTTACTGTTTTTCTATGCAAGTGAGTTTGAAAATTTACTCTGTTCAGCAAACAAAGTTTCCAGTGCGATTACAGGTGGCAAAAAAATACATTCAAAGTAAAACACCAAAAAAATAATATAACCCGGTCAAGAAATGTTATATGTGCAGTAAAGGTTGTTGTTACACCTTATGTGATGTGATGTATGGGCAGAGGGTGCTCACCGGGGTTGTTTGGGTCTTTTTTTACCTATATATTTTAACTTTTCAACTATTTATTTTATAAACATAATTTTTTTTAAGTAGAATATAATTATTTTAAAATTTTTTGAGTTTCATCAAAATATATCAATATAAAATTATTTTAAAATAATTTTTTTTTATTTCAAAAAACTTGAATTAAAAATTAAATTTCAATAAAATTTTAACTTTTTAAAAACAAGTTAATTTAATTTATGATTTGATCTCAATGGTGTAAAAGTGATGGAGCTAGGAATTTTTACTGACCTAGACTATTAAATAAATATATAAATATTTTTTAAGATTAATTATTAATTTATGCATGTAAATTTTTAAAGTTAATAATAAAGTTTTAATTCAAATATACTGCCCTAAAATATTAAAAAATAAATTTAAAAATAAGTAAAATTAAAGTGAAAGTGAAAATAAGCTCATTATTAAAGTTACATCATTTAATGTTTTGTGAGATGCAATTTATCTATAATCAAATCTAAATCGATATTGTAATAATCCCTTAACTCAAATAAAATAACAATCTCATATCAATTGAAAAATAAAATAATTAAATTCTTTCTCTCTGTTAATTTCTCATTCCTTTACTTAATTCTTTTTTAAATTAGTGTTTTATAAGTTAGACTTTGTAAGTTTACATAATTATTCTTTCACTTTAAAAAAAAATTCTTGTTATCTTTTATTTTTATGATTTTCCCATACTTTTCTCTCCTTTCCTCTCGCCTTTTCTTTTTTTCTTCTTCTATTTTACTTTAGCTCAGTCGACAATGACTTGTTTTATTTTTTAATAGCAAATAACTATTTTATCCCTAACAAGTCTTTTTACTTTTATTTGATGGTTTTTTGTTGTTGGTATTATCAAGATCTATTCATTCTAAAATTTTAACTAGATTTTATTAAGATCTCTCGTAAATTTTAGCTTAATTTGATAGTTAGATTGAAAATTATATTCAATAATGTAAAATTGATCAAATTATAATTTTTCATTAAATTTTTAAATTTCTTCAAATTTTAAAATTTTAATCCAAGGTAAAATATCATATTAAAAAACTCAATGCAGATTTTTTAAAATTTTTAATAGTTGAATCAAAAATTATAATTTTTTTATATAAAACTAATTAAAAAATATTAATAAAATTTTGACCTAGACTATAAACCATTCCAGCCTGTAACCTGCCTCCACTCTTGGGTATGGATTAATGTTTCAACAAATTTGACATCACACTTTACCACGAAGAAACACAGTCCAGGACAACATTTAGAAGTTCCTCACAACAACCTCTCCTAAATTTGCAAATGGGACATTGACCAGAGGTGTACCAGTCTCAACCTGGCAAAGACATTGCCAAATTGATAGAACTTTACTGCGAATAAGTTTGTAATTTTGAGAGGTATATCTGATTAAATTCTAGATTAGATATTATTAATTTGATTATTATAAATT
This sequence comes from Populus euphratica, assembly GCF_000495115.2. Classification (NCBI taxonomy): domain Eukaryota; kingdom Viridiplantae; phylum Streptophyta; class Magnoliopsida; order Malpighiales; family Salicaceae; genus Populus; species Populus euphratica. The sequence goes on along the minus strand of NW_011499924.1, from coordinate 275,404 downwards.
TTAAAATTATTAAAAAGTTACTCGATAATTAATTTTAGGAAATCAAGTGATTAATGGAAATATTCGTAAATTAGTTTGGATATCAAAAAAGTTTACAGGTTGGAGAGAGACGCAGAGGAGGGGTTTTACTTTTATTTAAATAATCAGATTACCCACCAAACCACTCAATCATCGCCTTACCAATAGTGAATAGAAATCCCTGAGTTCGCCGTCGACTGGTTTGAGTTGACCACCATTCGCCGTTGATGGCTGAGTCTGTTGTCCATGCCTGCATTCGCTAATGTTGCCAAGAGTGAAGATAATGTAATTGGCAAAGAAAAATTCGGATTTCATTCGCCATCTTTGAATTTCGAAGAGCGAAAGGAAACTGGACATCACAAAAAATGAATGCAGGGATTGTCAAACAAAGGACAATTTTGGGGACTTAAAAATAATTTTAATGGTTTCTATATGTTTTTTAAATATATTTTTAATTAAAAAAATATTTAAATAATTTATTTTTAATTTTTAATATCAATTCATCATAATTATCATAAAATACTAAAAATAATATTAATATAATATTTTTCCAAGCGTAACACTCTTTTGAAACACAACTCAACTTGGTTTCAAATATAAAAATAAATATAACCAGGATGAATTTATTTATTTTTTGGATATACATAAATATTTGAGTTAGTTTGCATGTATCATGACTAATTTCACAATTCATTGAATACCCTGCAAATCTAGTGAGCTTGTAAAATAAATATATTGAAGATGAATTTATAATTTTTTTTATTTACATGAGTGTCCGGATTAGTTTGCATGCACCACGACTAGTCCTATGACCCATTGAACATCTTATAAATCCAGTGAGCATGTAATATACCGTGAGAATGACAGACGTACACAATACGATTCGAATTTAGATACAGTGAAAGAGAATAAGTTCCTACCACTACTAGATCAAACCTCAAGTACATGAATTTATATATATATATTTTTGATTTACGTGGGGTGTTCGGGCCAGTTTGCGCACACCACGACTAATCCCCACGGTCCACTGAATACCCTGCAAACCCAGTAGGCATGTAAGGCACCGCGGGGGTGACAGATGTGCACGTCAGGGCTCGAACTCAAGTGCAGTGAAAGGAGATAAGCCCCTTCCACCGCTAGACCAAGCACTGAAATGCATGAATTTATAATTTTGAAATGACAAATGGATGCATAAGTGAAACCGTCACAAAATAAAGGAAGATTCTACCGATAATAAATAATGTTTCCTTGGTTATCAAATATAATTTTTTTTGTAATTTGTTTTAAAAACAGAAATAACCGCAAAAACAAACATTTTATTATGTATTTGAAAATAAAATTGTGGTTGTTTTTTAAAATATTTTTCACTTTGAAAAATATACTAATAATTTTTTTTATTTTTTAAAAATTATTTTTGAGATTAATATATTAAAAAATATTAAAAAATTAATTTAAAAATAATTTTTTTAAATTTTTTTAAAACATTTTTCAAATACAGCTTCAAACGCCCTTTCAGTTAAATTTACTACAAGAATTTTAAAGACAAATATCACTTTTTTTATTTAATTTTATTTTTATCACAACTAGGACTTCAAAAAAAAATCACGACACGAATTTTAATTAATAAAACCAAAATAGAGTTAAAAAAAATCGAAGAAAGAAAAGAGAGATGAACGAAGTGTGGAAGAGAAGGAAAACGAGCGGGAGCGTACAGAAGCAAGGAAGGAACAAAAAGGGTAGAAAGTTAAGGCACCAGAATAATAAAAAGCAACACTACTACTTAACTAATAAAACCGAGTCTCTCTCTCTGTCTCTTCTCTAATAGCAATATATATTCTTCAGGGCTCCAGAGAGATTGAAAGAGGATTGGTGCGGTTGTTGACAAATGGACCATGAGGTTGTTCAGCGAGTATTCCAAGAAGGAGGCCGCGATTACTTCCAGCAACAGCCTTCTACTTCCTCCTCCTCCTCCTCCATCCTCCAATCTCTCCCTCTTCACGTGGTATGCTTTTTCTTCACTTTCATTCATCCATTTCTTCTAATTTTGAATATTAGTTAGCTAGGTAATAATATCTTATTTTTTCTGAAAAAATTAATTCTGATCAAAATTAATTGCTGGATTGGAATGATGCAGTCTTTTGATCATGGATATTATTTATTGGTAAAATCTATTCAAGAGCTCAGAGAGAAAAAAGAAGGTCTTGTTACTGTTGGCATTGGTGGTCCTAGTGGTTCAGGCAAAACAAGGTTGTATATCTATTTTTTTTTTCACTTTCAGAATTTCTGTAGTTGTATTTCTGTTGCTTTATTTGATACTTTCTGATTTTACTTTTTTTTTGTTTGATGATCTGTGAAGCTTAGCAGAGAAGGTGGCTTCTGTAATTGGTTGTGTTGTTATATCAATGGAGAATTATCGCATGGGATTTGATGATGGGAGTGATTTGGATTCAATTGATTTCGATACACTGATACAAAATCTTGAGGTTTGCATTTTCTTCTCAAATTTTGCTACTTGATTGGATTGGATTTTGCATATGGCAATTCTGTAATATATAGTTAACTGGAAACCTGGTTTTCCAATTCTTAGAAATACCCAAGTGTAATCATTTAGAAACCTACTATGGTCACGTGTCAAAAAATTTTCTCTGAAGTAAAAGTTATGCATGCGTTCTATATAAATTTAGTTTTGTCTATCTTTACACAGTTGTTTGTGTTGGCAATAGGATTTGACCAAAGGAAAAGATACTTCGATACCTATGTTTGATTACCAACAGAAAAGACGTATTGGTTCCAAAGGAATAAACAGCACATCATCTGGAGTGGTAAGCCAGGGGAACTAACAGTTACTGTGATTTACCTTGCTTCCATGGAGTTAATTTCTTTAATGTTTCTTTGTTCTAGGTAGTAATTGATGGTGCCTATGCTCTGCATGCAAGACTGCGCTCCTTGCTGGATATCCGGGTTGCTGTGGTAACTTATGCTCTGAAGTTATATATCTTGATTTGAATAAGGGGCTGTGAAGCTGTCATTTTCTTTACAGCTTCAAATACGGTGATTTCTAAATATGGTTGGTGGATCAGGTTGGCGGAGTTCATTTCAGTCTTCTTTCTAAAGTTCAATACGACATTGGGGATTCTTGTTCATTGGATTACCTTATTGACAGCATATTCCCACTGTTTAGGAAACACATTGAGCCAGACCTTCACCATGCACAGGTTGGGGCTTTTTTCCTTATCTTGTACAATTTTTAAAAGGCTGGTTTTCATCTTGGGGTTTTATTCTGCAGATTAGAATCAACAACAGCTTTGTCTCATCATTTAGAGAAGCAATCTACAAGCTGAAATGTAGAAGTGAGGTATGTACATCTTTCCATGGTTCATTGCTAAGTTAAATAGTTGAGAACTAGTTTATTTCCTGTGCTATGCTGTGGGTTGGACTAAAATCATTTTAAACGTAAAAAAATATTCAAGTTGCAGGGAATCCTTTGATATTGCCATTAAACCTGGTCTAGCGAGTCAAATTTGAAACTCTCTCCTTGAGTCCTTGCCAAGTCTGAGTTTTCAATTAAAGCATGTGAGAGTTGCCTTGATGTGATTCAGTCAATTTGCGGGTTCCAAGGCAAAAAATTCAAAGGATAAAAAAATGACATAAAAAATAGAGACCAAGTATGCGAATTTAAAAGCAACTTGGATGATCATTCAAAAGTGGTTTGACTTTTTTTTTAAAAAAATTGAAGTCAACATTTTTTTTTTAATATCGAGATGATGACTTGTTGGATCGAGTCCAGTCAACCTAGTTAACTCACCAAACCCGTGACCTGAGATGTGGATTCCAATGGGTTCAATAATATTTTTATTTTATTTTATTATATGGTAAAAAAATAAAGACCAATTCAAAATCAACACAATATTATAAGATAAATTGAAAAAATAAAAATAAAAATAAAAATAAAAAACCCGATGCTAAAGTTTTTTTTTCCCCTAAAAAAAGTTAGGCTAGGCACACGGGTTTGAGTAGTTCAACGTATCAGGGCCTTAAAAAAAGCCACCACCATTGAAATCCCATCGTTGAATGAAACTGATTGACACCAAGTTTGACCATTTTTTGTTGTCATTATCGCGACAACTAATTAATTTCTCCTACAACTTTCTCTTTCCTCTCTAAACTAGGGATTGAAAAAAAAAAGATTCAAAATAAAAAGTGTTGCAAATTTGGGGTGTGCCATGTATTCTATCCGTGTTTTAATTTGGCTCTTAATTTCATATAATTAGAATGTAAAAGTATGCAATTGAAAAAAAAGTTTGAAAAAAAAAAAAAAAAACTGGGCAGTGGGTTCACTGTTGTTCATATGCACAATGGCTGACCTTATACTTTTTTAGCTCTTGTTAATTGCCTATGTCCTTCATGTTCACTATGCGAGTGAGATAGTTGTGAAAATTCTTTTGAAGGATGAGGATTTCTTGTAATCTTCAACTTTTGTTTTAATGGTGAAGAAAATCTGCATATGGTGCAGACCATGACAAAACACCGCTTCTTAACAGTGGATGGGTGCGTAATCAATAACAAGCGTGTAATTTAAAGCATTGACCAGTGCATATGTTCTCTTGTTGATTTTGAATAATATTGAATGCCAATTATCAAATGCTTCTCTGGAATTACGTTGAGTTGCACTTCTTGTCATTGCTCATGGAATTACCTTTCCCTCACTTTTTTTTTTAGTTGTATAGTTCATTATTAGCTACTATATTAATATGCATCACCTGCACCCTTTGATTGAATGTTACTTAAATGCTAACTTGTTGCGACAGTCACCAGATGGACATCCTGCTTATGCCTTCCAAGGAACAGCACATACAGATAAGCTAGTGATTCTTCACTCTCTGTTTCTTACCATAATATCAGTGCAAAACCAAGTGGTTTATTCTCTGAGCTTTGAGTGTGAATAATTGTGGTCGGAACTTTATCTTGGTTGCAGTTTTATTGAGATGTACCTTAGACCTCCTTCAGCAAGTGAAGAAGCACTGACAAATGATTGGATCAAGGTGCGGCAGTCTGGCATCAAATATTATCTATCACTTGGGGACCAGAGAATTGTCGACAAAAATTTTATTATCAGGCCAAAAGCTGAGTTTGAGGTAAGGGGCTTCTGAGATTGCAATTATAGCATAAACGCCAGACTCTGAAAGCAAAGTTTATGATCAAAATCGAATTCTAGCTTCCAGAAAGAAATTAACACCCATGGCCAATATAGAGGAATAAATTCTTAGCATTACTTTTCAGATGGAAATGAATGCAAGTGGGCAATTTTCTGAATGTAATGGTTCATTTCTCAGCCTACACAAATGTTAAATTACTGTTCACAACTTTCCAGAAAAGCTGCAAGACTAATGTCAGTCATCTTTAAAGTACAAGGGAATTCACGGACCTTCATTACAGTGCGTGATCATTAGGACCATGGATAGGTAGGTACCTGTGAAATAATCATTCTTCCTCACATCTGCATATGGCTGGGCAAACTATTCAGGCATCTTATCAATCAATCAATCAATGAACATAAACTTGTGATAAACAAATAAAACGGAAATAATTGGAAATGGAACCTTTGGCAAAGTTCTTCGCCACACCTGTCCAGTAGTCTACTGCAGTTACTAACAAGGACATTTTGTTGCTTCTGGAAGCTTCAGCACAAGATCCATACTATCTAGACAATTGTATTTGAGACATGGTCCCTACATTCAAGATGCATAGGCGTCTTCCATTTCCAATCAATACTGCAATCCCATCCATTAATGAAACTGGTAGCTTAGAGGTCTTAAATGCATCTTTTCTTATGTTGTTTGGAATCTGTAGTCTCTTTATTTTATATGGTGTCTGTTTTTATAGGACAACATTAGTACAACTTGAAATGTAAGTTCAATTCTTTTAAAAACTAGATTCTAATATTTCACTGAATTTGTAATCTTTGGCGGTTTTGCTTACCTATTTTATCATTTAATGTTGAGACAGGTTGGGAGAATGACACTTGGTGGGTTGCTGGCTTTAGGGTACAATGTTGTAGTGAGTTATAAACGGGTGTCTTCATCTGTTAGCAATGGAAATCTTTCACTGTCGTTGGAGACCATTGATACTCTTGGTGAGACATTCATGGTGCTGAGGGGCATGAATAGGAAAGTATGGATCCATCTTTTTGGTTAAGATAACATGTAGGAGGCTTCACAATCATTTATCTGTTGTGTTCTTATATTTTTCCAAGCAATTGAGTAAGGTACTGGATAATTAGTAGAACAAGATAGCTATTTACCTTTATCATTATCATTATCATTATCATTATCATTACCCACCCGCCAGCTCACCCACCCACACATTTTGTAGGATAGAAAATTTTTTATTGGAAAGAATAGAATCTGCAAAAACCTGAGGGTGAGTAACATATCCACCAGCAAGTGACAGGAAGAAAGTGAAGGGGAAAATGCAATGGACAATAAGAGTGCTCCAATTCTAAGTTAGTGATTTTCCCTAATTGCCCCTGGATTGTTACCCACAAAATGCAGGAAACACGATCTTATTCCAGAATTGTTTCTACAAAAAAAGTTATGCAAATAACGATTCTTGATAACTTTTAGCACGAGTGCATGAAGCATCTAGTTTCTCAGTTTGCTTTAGGGAGATTGAATGAATGGAAATTTTTTCTTCATGATGAGTGTTGTGCATGGGGGACATTAGCACACAAGTTCATGGATCTTCTGATTGCCAAATGTTAGTAGAAATTTCCTAATAATCATGATGGAGATTTCTTATTTTGTTATGCTGTGTGCATGATTAGCATGTAACTGAACAGGCTGATTCTAGTTTTGTATCTTCACTTATTACTCCAGCTGTTGGACGGCATGTTTCATGACTCAGCTTGAGTGTCCACTAAATCATATCATCCAATTTTCGTTATGTATTTTCCTCAATCAATATGATACATATGATAGTAGCTGGGCCAACACTTTCCATTCTCGTTGTAAATAGCTGATCTTTTATGTACTATTTTTTTGTTCAGTACCAGAAATTAGATTGGTCCTTGGACTTCCACTTGGGAACTATGGCCACAGCTTTCATTTATCTTGGCTATTCTACTTTTATGTAGACTGTTGGAGCAGAGGCAACGAGGATGGGTATTAATGGACCTTGGATCACCAAGTCATATCTGGAAATGATTCTTCAGAGAAAAGGTTGCATTTTGGTTGGTTTGTCTGGTATAGATCAAAAGTTCTCCTTTCTACAATTTGCTACTTCACTTGCAGGTGTGCCACGTCTTAACACACCACCACTATTGCCTAATACTTCTATGACAAGCAATCAAGAAAGGGTCATTTTTGCCCCAAGGCCAATCCGTACCTCTCCAAACCTTGTTAATCGGCTTGAGGATTTATCTCAACCATGGACTCGGTCACCAACAAAATCTAAAATGGAGCCAATAGTAGCAACATGGCATTTTATATCATCAGATACGTCACATGGGAGTTCAGTCAGAGGTAAGTGTCCTCTACCTGGAAGATTGTTACAAATGTTCATTAAGTGTTCTTGGTGATGAACTACATTGTTTGAGTGTTATCATTACGTTTCGCGAATTCTCTCATGAAGCAACCACAGATTCTTCCTCTTTCAGGGATAACATGAAGATTGCTCCTATGCCTGATTCATATGATTTGGATAGAGGGTTGCTTCTTGCTGTTCAAGCGATACAGGTAATGAGTTTAACAAAAAAATGAATGTGAGATTAGTGTAATTATACACGTTCAAGTTTAAGAAGCTTACCAGTACAATCAGTCCGGTTAAAAATTATGCAATTTTATGTATTTTTTCAGGCTTTGTTGGAGAATAAAGGCCCCCCTGTCATTGTTGGAATTGGTAATACATGCTTTAAAAGTCTCTCTCTGTCACAGGCACAAACATTTCAAAAAATTTTTTTTTGACCACGTGCTCCGTAACTATGGAATATTCTTGAAAGTAATCCAGTTGTTGGTGCAAAGTGTTGTGTCATTCAAGTTCATAAATGTCATGGGCAAGTGCACAATTAAATCTCCATATGTTAATGTTTTCAGAAGCGTGAGCATAGTAATATGTTTGTAATTGATTTGATTTGATTGTAATTTTAATTGCAGACACATATTTGTGCACAAAATAAAGAATTTTAATCTCCTTGTGTAATTTTTTGTCATTATGGTTTCAAAGAAGACCATGGCATTTCCTATTATGATGCTCAAGTGATAACAAAAAAAAAACTTCTGGAACCATAAAATTCCTTTTGGAAGAGAAAAAATTTCTTTGAGGAATCAATTTCCTGTGGCATTGTGGTATTTGCTTTTAGCAATTTACTTTGTTTAAGGTCATAAATATTGCCTTTTCTAATCTCATTGTTGTTACAGGAGGCCCAAGTGGATCTGGAAAAACTAGTCTGGCTCACAAAATGGCTAACATTGTTGGGTGCGAAGTAGTTTCCCTTGAAAGCTATTTTAAATCTGAACAAGTGAAAGATTTTAAGTATGATGACTTTAGCTCTCTAGATCTGGCTTTGCTTTCAAAGGTAGGGGGACGCTAATTTTATTCATCTTATGCAGATCTTTTCTACATCAATAATGCTATCATTTGTCAGATGACTGTTCAGATAAGATTGCTTGGAAATATTAAAATATGGTTGAGCAAAGAGTTGGAGTAAAATGTAAAAATGCGTTTGTTTGGTCAAGCATTTGTTTCATACTTTCAGTGTTTAGTAGAGATTTATACATCAGCATCCATCTCCATCATCCAATCATGATTTGTGAGAATTCTTCAAATTCTTGTATTCCTGATCTCCATTTTTTATTAAACATTTCTTGACCTCCCATATCGTCTCAACAGTTAAGCATTTATCAGAATCCTTTTGGTTTGAAAATAATTCTGTTTTCTCATGCTACTATTCTTTTCTTTCCTTCTAAGTGGTTTGACTTGGGGAAAAGCAGGGTAATTTTAAAGAATACTGTTCTGTTTACTGCCTTGAGATTTTCTTAGAAGATTGTTGCCAGATTCCTCATTCACTGGGGTTTTTTAATTGTCCAGAATATACATCAAACCGTCTGATCCTTAGCTGGCCTCTTTGCAATATTTAAATCCTTCATCAGAGCAACCTGACATATACTTGTTTGTGAATCCTTCCATGCATGCAACAAACTTCTGTTCCCTTTGATTTGTCAATTTTTCTTCTTTTAATGTCCGGTTCAAAATGCTATATCATTGACCTACTTTGTTATGTACAGTATATCTTCTGTAAATAGGCTTATTATAGATACCGTGACATCAATTCTACATTTGCTGGTAATAATTGCAGATTATTACTTTGAAGAAAAGTCAACATTCATTTCACTTGGTTTGCCTTTTAGGTTCCTGAAAAAAATATTTGCATTTGACATACAGTTATTGTTCCATCATTCTTTTACAGAATATTGGTAACATAAGGAATGGTAGAAGAACAAAAGTACCCATATTTGATTTGGAGACTGGTGCTCGTAGTGGATTTAAAGAACTTGAAGTTTCTGAAGATTGTGGCGTGGTTTGTTATCATACTTACTTATACAGCTCCTAGAACTTGCTATCATGGGTTTATGTTTTTATTTTGCAGTGATGTATTACACAATCACATTTATCTATCTTTATTTTAATCAAACTTCTATAAAGAAGAAAAGAAAGATATCACTCGATAATATTCTGACATAAAGCCCAAAGGGTTAATGGGGAGGCAGAGATGGGCTTAAGGTACAGTCCACTGCTAGCATACTTAAGTCATTTAATTGTTCGAGTGTTGTGTCAACCAGGAACCTTGTCCTGTGATTCAGGGTATCACCATAAGATTTAGCTTATGGTAAGCTAGAGATCCACTAGATTCCTTTACAGGACAATTTATCCCTTTAGTGTGGCTTTAAGGATTCATGTTACTCTGCAAGTAGGCATATATATACAAGACAATTTATCTCTAGTGGAGCCTAGTATGATGTGGTAAGCAAATTGCTGGTGCTAGGGTGCTAACCTTTTCAAAGTAAGAAATAATGAAAATTTTCCTTTACAGAGATGGTGCTGTTGGTGAAGTTTTTTTTGGTGAACTTGGATGGAAGAAAATGCAAGGATTTTTCATAATCACTTCACATGTAGGCTGGTTTTGTGGGATAAGATAATTTTCTTCGCTTCTTTGTGATTTCATCTGGCAGGTGCATTTAGGTGCTCTTCTCTAGTGGATATTCAAAGGGATTGGTCTGCTTCATTGTTTAGATCAAGATTGTTCTTTTCCCTTTTTGGGAGGATGTCTTGTACTCAATTTTTGCTGTACAATTCTTTCTTTCTAATAACAGTTTCTCCTCCTTTTTTCCCTGAAAATTGGAATAATGATAACAACAACAATAATAACTTAAGAAGGGGGGAGAGGGGGGAAGCATGAGAGACGGGGTGCACAACATTTGTGTCTATCAGTCCATTTGAGAAGGATATAACATACCAAAAAGAGGAGAGAGTAGAGAATACAGAAGTGGAAAGATTAGAGAAGCTATTTCTGACTAGTTTGAAAATTTGCCAACTTGTTTTAATTCACGCCTTCCATCATTAAGTCCTGTCTGGAGATTACACAAGGCAAGCCTTCTAAAAACAGGAAGACTACCTGTGACTAAATTTCTTTCCTCAAAATGCTAAACCTTGTTTTAATATGGGGCATATTTACTACAAACTAGCAGTGAACCTAACAGAAATTTGAATGTGAACTGTTTCTCATTAACTTAACTGAGCTCCAAATGCTGTGTCATCAATTGCTGTTCCTGTGTTGTTAAGGATATGGAAGATTGGTGCTATATGCTCGTATTGTAATGCTACATTTGTTTCAGCAGTTTTTTAGATAAATGCTTAGTGGTGTTAGAATTTTGTAAAAAAATGAAACCTGGAGATGTTAAGAACGGTCAGACATTTTAATACAAAATTATTCGCTTACTACTTTTCAGTTTCTCATTGTGTGCACGCTGTTCAGTGCACACGATGTATAGTAGAATTGGTTCCACACTGGCTATAAGTTTTATTCATCTTCATACAGGCTAGTTAGAAAAACAAGTGTTCATGTAATGCATCTTTACAGTTTATATGATCATAGCAATTGATATTTCCAATTATGAAATTCTTTGCCAATAGTGGTGATTTAAGTTTATGCTATGTTATTTGACTTTTTTTTTTTTTTAAATCATTCTTTCTTTTTTCCAGATCATTTTTGAAGGGGTTTATGCTCTGCATCCTGAAATCCGAAAATCACTTGACCTGTGGATTGCTGTTGTAAGATGAATTTGCACTCCCTTTTTTAGGCTTTATTTTCAGAGAGACAATGTGCGTGGATGTTCTGATTTCTAAAGACATTTTCTATTGATGATGAGAAAGTTTAGTTGTGAAGTAACTTCATCTTTTGTGAAAACAGGTAGGTGGTGTGCATTCACATCTTATTTCTCGAGTTCAAAGGGATAAAAGTAGAGTGGGGTGTTTTATGTCCCAAAATGAGATCATGATGACAGTGTTTCCAATTTTTCAGCAGCATATTGAGCCGCATCTTGTTCATGCGCATGTTAGTATACCCCTACTGTCTGATCTTCTTATTGTTCTTTATGTTTTACCGTGAAAGGTATTTCAATGTTTTCCATGTTTTAAACATTGGTCATGTCAATAGTTTTATCTTCCCACAGAGACACATCTATGTGCTGCCGAGATAAGCCTTCTTTTATTGAGACATTGTCTTGAAAAGTTCTGGAAATATCTATAACATTTGGTAGAAAAGGTTAAGTTCCTTGACTGCCCAAGAAAAAAGAATAAGGTCACTTTGTCACATTAAAAATTGAATGCCATTAATCACATATTTTTCGATCAACCAAAGATCAAAATTATCATTGTCAATATGTTAATAGAAGTTCAAGTCATCATCAAAATGGATTGCATAGAACCTCTGGAATGAATTTTTTTCAGATCTTTCAGGGGAAGAATACCATTCCTGATTTTTCACATTTATACTGGTGCACTTTCACACTCATTTGTCTACATCTTTTATGTTGGAAACATACAAACTGTAGTTAGTAATGATACATGTCCCTTCATGTTTCTTGAAAATATTGATGTTCTGTTATAGTGCATTTCTGAGGACTGATATTCTATTTCCAAGTTTAACTTGGAGGTTTTTCAATTTTCTTATATTGTCGCAGCTCAAAATTCGAAATGACTTTGATCCTGTTCTTTCCCCTGAGAGTTCTTTGTTTGTTTTGAAGAGTAATAAGCAAGTAAGTGCACTTTCATGATTTGGTGGAAGATTATGTACCATGGTTTGTGTCTGATCTGCTTTTATTGTTTGTTATCAATAACAGGTGGCTTCTCAAGATATTTTGAAAATCTTAGATCCTGTGAAGTTGTGCAGTTCTGTTCAGAATTTCATTGATATATATTTAAGGCTACCTGGACTTCCTACAAATGGGCAGCTGGCAGAGAGTGACTGCATACGATTCAGAATCTGTGAGGGTAGATTTGCATTGTTGATACGGGAGGTTTGTATATAATGTATTGGAGTTATATGACATGTTTCCTTGTCAAATTATAATGTATTTTCTATCTTCAATATCTAGTGAATGCTTGATTTTTATTTTCCAATGTTTTCAACAATAGCCTATAAGAGAAGGGAATTTCATTATTCAACCAAAAGTGGATTTTGATATCAGCACCAGCACGGTCGCTGGCCTTCTTAACCTTGGGTAAGTCCATGTGTATAGTCTTGCTTTTCTTTTCATATGAACTTATCTTCACATTTTTGTTCCCAGTTAAGACAAAATTTAAAAGCTATCGTATGTGTGTATATCTATCTTGTTGAGTCCCGTTGTTTTTTATAATTGAGGAGTTGACATGCTCAAAACCCTTGATTAAGTGGACCCTATTCCATCCTCGTGCTTTGATTAAGTGGACACTATTCCATCCTGGTGCTTTTGTATCACAGCACGTGAACAATCCTTCCAGCTTCTGGATATCAGTGAAGAACATTTTTTTTCTTTTAGGCAGTTACATAAATTTAACTGCTGTAAACAAACTACTGTTTTTCTAGCGTTTATTATTTCATTATTTTGGAAAATACAAATGAATCATTTACTTTTGATGGGCTGTATATAGCATTTTCTGCTTGTTTTAAGCATTTTAGTGTTCTTCCTTTTAATGCTTTACAGCTGAACAACTGATGGATTTTACAAATCATTGACGTATATTCTGTTATCATGCAATATCAGGTATCAAGCGGTAGCATGCATTGAAGCATCTGCATATATCTACCAAGATGGAAAGGTATAATATCACTGGATTTATCTTGTAATTTATACGTCCAATCTTCCAAATTGTGTACAGTCCTTGGTTCTCGTTTTTTGTAATTAAATTTGTCAGCTTATTCTATAGTTTTTTTGCATTTTTTTATCAGTTGAGCTGTAGCTTATCTTAAAATTGTCTTAAAGGAAATTTCATATTAAGTACTAACCTTAAGTACTAATGCTTGATGATGCCAGGTTTTCATGTATTCCATGCTTCTTGTATATAAGCTTCTCATATGTGTGGCTTTCTGAATGAGTTTCATTTTTTATTCTGATTTGTAGATTCTCATTGAGGTTGATCATCTGCAAGACACCCCTAGTCCTTACTTACAGATCAAAGGGGTTAATAAGGAATCTGTAGCAGCAGCTGGTTCAACACTTAAACTGGATGGTTCATATACAACCAAGGTTTTGCCTTCAGTTCTGCTTGTATAGTTTTATCTTCTGCCCTGGGACTTCTTCGGCCTCTCATTATTTGGATAGGCTCTTTTGTTGTTCTTTCAGAGTTATCTGCAGATCATTTTGGAAAGATTACCAGCAATGCAAAGAAGTTACAGTGGAATTCATGCTCAACAAGCTGCAAGGTTGCAGGAACTTGTTGAATTTATACAATCTCAGGTATTTTACTATTATTGAATGGGATAACAGCCATCTGGTTGTGGCATGAGGGAAAATTAGTGTCAGATGTCAGTCCTGTTCAGTCTTCTATGTTGAAATAGGCAGCATGTATTGATAGAGGGCCAAGACATCTTTCCAGTTAGCAAACTGCTCAATTAGAGACAACCTTACTGTTTGATCATCATGGGGCACCTTATAATCCCTTACACGCCCGCTGCTCTTGCCCCCCCACCCCCCGTTTTTTTCCTGATTAAGTCCAAAAGAATTAACCATTATCTGAGAAATGACCTTTTAATATATATTCAAGGCTGAGCCGCCGAGGAGTTCACTGTTTTTATTACCATGGCCAAACTGACAGGGAAGCAGCTCAGCTCCAGAACCCTCTCCAGGTAGGGACGCTGCTCCTTTAGAAGGGGTAATTGAGGACATGCAGTCTAGAATCAAAAGGCTGGAAAGATGGCATGCTATCAACACGGTACCTAAATTCTTTTAGCAATCCATGTGTCTATGTTGACTTCATTTGGATTTTTATTCAAATTTACACTTTTTGGAACCTTAAATGCCTGCTTTTCCAATGAAATTGATTTTTTGAAATGGCAACTATGGACTATGTTAGTAACTCCAAATCTCTTACCATATGTTGCAACGATGGAATTGGCATTCAAGCTGGATGTTCTTATTTCATTTTCTTTTTTGTATTGTTTTTTCTTCTTTCTTTCTGGAGAGAAAAAGCAACCTTCTATTGTTTCACTGGTTTAGTATCTTTGGAATTGGAACTGGATGGTCTCTATGCCATCTGGTCAAAAAGAAATGTGAATACTGTTCCAACCGCATGGCATCCCTACATCACTGGTTAATGCATTCACTGTGCAGGTGCTATGGACTTTTCTGATGTCTGCTCTTGTTGGTTATTCGCTTTACCAAAGGAAGCACCAATGACATTTCTCGGATAGGTTGCGAGTTTAAAGGTAACAGAGTCTCATTGCATTGAAGCGTGCCATGTTGGGCTAACAGAAACTTCTGACAGTTGCATGTTTCTCCTGATATGTGACTTTGAGTTGCAAAGTTTTTACATCGAATCTTATTTTCTTTTCAACAAACTTGGACCCTGCTGTTCAATTGTTCCACTTTGTAAATACATGAATTGGGTGGAAATGTGAATAACTATTTGACGTTAGACAGTAAACATGAGTTCTCTTGTAATCGAGCTAAGAGTTCTGTTTCTTTTTCTTCGTTTGGTTCACAGCTTTAGCATTTGATTTTGCGTGTGGCGACTCCGTTAAAACATTATAAAATCCCTCAAATATAGAGTCGGACAGCTGATACGCGACAGTTCACTGTACCCATGTTATGCTACCAATCTGGTTTCTGCGTTTTTTTTTCTTTCATAAGCATCATGTTCATTCGCACATTTAATTGCCGAAAGTTTCTTTTTAAAACACGTACTTGGTAAAAGAGGAAGATCAAATTCTTTCACTCTTCTCCACGTGGATTGAGATTTCAAGCAACATTAAGTAAATAACAGCTGAAATAAACAAAATTTATAGGCAGACGGCAAACAATAACTAAACCGGGTCCAACGAAGGAGAAATAACAGGTGTAAATATGACAAGCTTTGATATGCTTGACTGAAGTAGAGGTGAACTTATCCCTGATATGCAAAATTTGGTTCGAGGGATCCGACCGTAAAGCTAAAAGAATATGACAAACTCCAACAATATTGTTGGATAAGCCTAATGCTAAGTAGGATGTTCTGATCCAGGAGTAAAGCAAGCGAGATTTTCTAAGTCAACGTTCTGGGCTGGAAGATGACGATTAATTAAATGGAAATTAGTTTTGTATAAACGAATCTCGATCACATCTAAACCCTTGTATTCTCCATGCCATCTTTCTCTTATTTTTATAAAAAGTGGTTACCAGCTCTCTGAATACAAAAAGAAAGAAAAGGCGAGTAATAAACCAGGTGATTAAGGGGCTAAGGCACTCAGACTACAGCCTGCAGGCCTGGCATTCGGCTAAGAATACAACCACGACAGAATCTCAAATACATCCATCAGGCCTTTTCCTCCTTTTTTGTAATTAATGTTGATTGTTAGTTAAACTGTATTTACATGACAATCAATCATCTCAACTACGGGAAATTAAAGTACAAAAAAAAAAAAAACCTTACAATTACGGGATTTGGACCGAGGAAAAGTCAATTGTAACAAATCATTAGCATGAGATGATAAAAAGAAAAATAACAGCGACATGATAATTTGGTTAGCGAAAAAAATAGCAAGATTTGGGGATATTCCACATGATGAAAGCCAAGCAGGGTATCAATGATCCTATGCTGACAAGGGAACTGATACCAGGGTCGGAGTCCATACAAGTCAGTATCAATCCACATCCCAACAAGTAAACCAGCCAAAATTTACTGGCACAGTTCAAGTACAGGCCCTCCGTCCTACATAACAGGTAAAACTACATTCCCAAAACCACATCGCCATTATTGGACTGGGATGCTGATAGGCTCCGACCTATCGTTTACAATGTGGCAGCCTCTATTCCATAAATCATAGCAAAATTCACAATAATTTGGTATAGCCAATATCTAGACAAGAAAAGGAAGAGCTTCATTCTTCAAGAAATATGCAGCAATTGCAAGTATAATGATGAATATAATGATCTGCATGCTTGATCCCCCTGCAGCTAAACAAGAAACAAAAGAAAGTTCCTTATGCTAAGAAATGAGAGAACTAGCATGTCAAGAACAAGGAAAAATGCCAAAAAAATGGTTTCCCAATCAATTTTATCTTTTTTTTTCATCTCCATTAACAGTCCATCCCCCCTTCACATATCAAACTACTTCCCTCCAAAAGACCAATTATATGCCTAGCTTTTCAAAAAACCTTAGGAGTATTAACTGCTTCCTTGACCAGTATAATTCCCTTTTTTTTTTTCCTGTCCAACATTCTAGTTTTCTCTAAACTATCCCTTTTAGTAAAACACTCCAAGCTGTGTGTAAATTATTGGTGAAATACCACAAAATTGCAAGCATAAATAAATATAAAGAGCAAGTTTTGATACAATGTGCATTTTACTTTCTGAGTTCACAGTCCACTAATACCAAATATTCAGTTTACCATATTATTTGGGTAAAGTCATATCATGATTAACCTAAATCAAAGTCGCATTGAGATTTTAGTCTGTGATTGAGTTATCAGGTCTATATCCAACCACTGCAGAGACATCAATGACAGGACGAAAAATCTGAATCGCAATGTACATACCACTTTTGCTGTCCTCAATTAGTGTCACCCTTGCACTTGAGTCCATAGATGCAGAGACCAAAGCCCTGTATTTGCATAACACATGCTTAACACTCAGATGTCATCCCTAGATGGGAATGCCCTGATTAAAATGTTGATTAAAGTGTACATGTAGACACAGTGTTGTCATCTAACCTTGAATCATGAGAGAACGCCAAAGCAGTTACTATGCCAAGATGTGCTTTCCTAATTATTGTTTGAACATGCAAGTTGGTTGAATTTACAAGCAGCACATCTCCTTGAGTCATACCCCTGTCAATCAATCACAAGAAATTAGAATATCTTAACATCAAGGACTTCAAATTAACAGTGGAGATTCTGTACATTGCAAGGAGCTTTCCATTAGGTGAGACATTGAAGGACGAAACTGGTTCACGGGCTACATGCTTTGAGCTCACTCTCTTCCATGAGCTTGTGTTCCAAGTCACAATACTTGCACCTTTGTCTATGTAACACAATATCTAGGATGATTAATAGAGAACAACGAAGGTCAAAGGGAGCATGAAAAACTTGGCTTTCCTGTATGAATATAGAGAACCTGAGCCTGATCAGTCCTTTGAGAAAATCTGCATGATGCAAAAATCTCATCCTGGAAGTAAAACACAGTAAATGCAATTAGCTCAACACTCATTTGATAGAAATAGAGTAATATATTACAAGTGCCAGCCATGAATTGTGAGACCATAAGTAACCTAGAATAATTGGAGTCATGGGATTACTCAAACCTACTTTCTAGTAATTTGATCAAGATGTTTTTGTTGCTGAAACCCAAAATGAAATCAATAATAAGTACAGTGACCATGTTAGAGCGAGGGTATTAACCACTTTGACATGGAGGGTCAAAGCATTTGCTAGTAAGAAAAGAACTTAGTCAAGAACTAATTATCATTTACAGCTTCCGTTTTCCTTTGGTAGAGAGGCTACAGCTGTTGATGAAGTTACATCCCAGACTCTACCAAGGTCACGCTGTCCCATTGAAACAAGAAATTTTCCATCAGGGCTGCAACACAATTAAGCTAATCAGAATAAACAGAATACAATTTCTTCATGCTAAAATCTCCAGGAATAGAAATTTTTCCTAATATCATTGCCAACCTGAAACACAAGTCCTTTAAAGATGCATGGGCTTGAGTCTCATTAAGAATAATTTCCATGCCAGGCCACTTGAAAACCCTTAAATTGCCATCCTGTACTGCACCAAAATTAAAGCATCATGTAGCATGTTATTTTTCAAGAAGGGATCCAGGCTCTCTTCCACATCATCATTATTAAAAATAAAGACCCAGTTGGGGAAGTTCCGATACTTTCAGTGGTAGGTGAATGGCCAAATGGCAGGTTCTAAAATCTGATATTGGAATGTGGAGTGGTGGAACATAACTTAAATCCTCACAAACTATATCTACATACCAGTCATCTTTAGCTAATAAAATTACGAGTTAGAATGCAATAAAATAATTAGAAGCTGGAACGCAAAGATCAGAAAACAATGAAAGGTAAAGGAGAGAAATTTGACCAAAAAGTTTACTTTTTATTGCACCTTTCAATTAATCATATAAACGTGCACAAAGTGAGAGTCCTTTAAAATGTGCTTTGTCCACAGCCCAGGACAGTAGCATCTCTTCTAAAAAATGGACACTTTCCTTATTCTTTAATTTTTTAAGAATTACATAAATTGTCCCACTCCTGCTTTCATCCTTCCCTCTCTTTTCCTGATGGAAATAATAATAAGAAAGACACCACAGAAACAAGGAGAGAAAAAAAAAATCATCAATTTCTTCTAGACCTAATCATGGAGGGAAGCCAAATATCCTATTATTGATCCCCTAAGTGCCACAAACTCTATTTTAGATGGTAAGTGTTGATGCTGCATTCCTCTTTGGCCAACTTGGTTTATACAATCCCTACCAGGCCTTTTATCAGCTTTATATACGTTATCAAAGCTGACTAGCAGTTTTATCTTTTTGTAAAAAATCAAGGAAGAAGAGTTATTAGCTTCTCATGCTACTGGACTGGGCAGGAGATTTAAACAAGTTCAATTCTTTTAATCCTTTATATGATTGTAGGAAAACCACCTTGTATATGCAGGCAAAAAAAGAAGACAAGAAAAGAAAACAAAGCAATATCTTTTAAGCATGTCTTCCTCGTGTTCAGAATGCCTTTTCCCTTTATGTAATGCAGCGATTACATTGAAATTAACGGAAGGAAATGCAAAGAACTCTCTACCTCGCCCCCTACAGCAAGTACAGAGCCGTCACTGTTAAAGGCCAATGCTAATTGCTGTCCAACATCTTCTAATTGTGTCAGTAATTTTTTGGATGGTTTAAGGCCCAATTTATGGTCTTCATTGTCCTTGACTTCATCCCAGTCAAAAAATCTGCAAAGAGAAAACATAGTAATAAATTGATTATCCTTTTTTTGGTGCAAGTAAAGGTGGAAATTTTCTAAAAAAATAAATAGGCACAATGTTTCTATTTTGTATTTAGTGAATCGGACCGTAATATAAATGCAAACAGCAGCTGTGGTGCATTTGGAACTAATAATCAATGGAGTTTTAAAAATGCTACTGGTTAGAAAAGGATCGCCTTATATGCCAGTATATCCAAAAATCATTCAAAGCAATTGGAGAGATTCTTCTCAGAAACTCATCTGTTTTGTCTCCAACATAAAAGATAACTAGCAGCATACTACTTTTTTGGTTAGTACAAAAACACTACTCTTTCTCAGCATTTAAAAACAGGCATTTTACCTGGCCACAACACAAGAGAAAATTATAGCTGGCACACTAACTCCTATAAATGCCCAGCCAACACATAATGTAATAGTAAATGATTAACAATCCCATCAACTGCTTAAAGAAACCCCAGGGTGAATCCAACAAAAAACAGACAACTTTAGCCTTTAAATTGTAAATTGATTAAGAAAAAGTAATGGAAGGATCTAATCTCCCAGTTTTGCACACTACTATCAGAAGCAGCATTCCATGATGTTCCCATCATTGATTTCCAAGCATGAGCATATGAACATACCTTCATTTTTCTCATTTTATCCACCTCCAACTCGAGGATTTTGGTCTTTTGAGGTGAATTACTACAAAACGTTACTGTCAGAGCAAGAAAATTTCCTCCCAAAATCAACATCAAATCCAACAAACAAGAGAAATCACTTCAAACTTTTTTGTAACTTTCCAAATACCGGTTAAATGCAAACCCATTGCTTTCTTAAAATACAAGCACAACTTATCCCCAGACCAACCACTTTCTTTCCACATACTGGTTCAATGCAAACCCACTGCTTTCTTAAAATACAAGCACAACTTATCCCCAGACCAACCACTTTCTTTCCACATACTGGTTCAATGCAAACCCACTGCTTTCTTAAAATACAAGCACAACTTATCCCCAGACCAACCACTTTTAAAGGGTTTTTGTCTAAACCCATTTCTCTGCGTGAAACTTACAGTCCTTTATAATCTCCATATTGAACTATTTATGACCTCAAATCTACGAGCAAAGGACAGGGATAGGGAAGTTGTGACATTAAGTAAACTGGGAAGCAACACGCAATGATGTTAACTGGAAGCAGGGTTGATTTCAATCAGACATCAGGCTTCACATCCACATAATAAGCACTCCAGATTATGCAGCACATAACATCCGCACCTTGAGATTCATCTTCGAAAAGAATTTCTGTATCTATGGACATTTAGATTTTATCCAAGTTACAATTTGTTATATGCATAGCACCAAAGTCTCCTAGCTCTCGTCATTCATGTGAATCCAACCTCTACATTACCAGTCTTCTAATTACACTGACTCTTCTTCGTTCCCTGATTACACCAACTCAACAGGGCTAGAGTAAAATTATGTTTGCCTGATTGAAACTTTCAGAAAAACAGTAATCTAACTAGTAGATTGACATGAATCAAAGTAGGAAGCAATAAGGTCAAAATAGTTAACTCTAGTAACAACAATCAAGAAATGTACTAAATTGGCAACCTCAGAGAGATGTTGCTCTAGCTCACCATTGTTAAATGTTTTTTTCGACAGAAAAAGCAGTGATTAAAAAGAATTTGAGTACCAGCAACTACTGGGGAATGCACAAATGACTCCATCTCCACCGGGGAGAACCACCATTATATAGGGTAATTGAGAACCAAGGCCAAGCTTAGCTACCTGAAACGCAACATAGAAATACATACATCAAAACAATAAAAATTATAAAATCAATCAATTCACAATCTAATTTCGGCTATCTCATAATTATACAGAAGAAATAAATATATCCCAGCTAATACTCCCAGATATAAGCAGACTGAGAATTTATTTATAGAGAAATCAGAGAAATTTTAAACATGACGAACAGATGCAAAATCTATAAAAAGAATAGAGCGTACGGGCTGAGAAGAGAGGGAATTGGAGGAGAAATCAAAACAGGAGAGAAGGACGGCGTTGGGAATGCCGCTGCTGCCTTCACCGCCACCGCCGGCCAAAACGACGTAGTGTTCATGAGAAGAAGCAGAGGGCTTGGGGGTCTCCTCCTCCTCATGCTGCTTTTCCTGTTGTTCAGAGGAATCAACGTGATCGTCATGGGATTTTAGGTTGGATCTGAGCTCTTTGTATGGAAGCCAAGCAGCAGAGTATAAAGGAATGCCGTATTTTTGCAGGCTTTGAGGATCTGCCTCTCTGCTCTTTCCCATTGGTCTCCTTCTCTGCTCCGGTAGCCTTGTTGTTCTTTATAATTTTTTTACTTATAAATATATTAAAATAATTTTTTTATTTTAAAAAAAATTATTTTATATTTTATAAAAGAGTATTTTAAAAGTGCTATAATCATTATTTTTTAAAAAATATTTTTATTTAAAAATATATTAAAATAATATTTATTTATATATTTATTTTTTTAAAATTAATATAAACATATTTAAACATTCTAAAAACATAAAATTAATTTTAAAAAAAAATTGAAATGTTACTTTTATATATATATATATATATATATATATATTACTTGTCTTGGTTTTTTATTTTATATTTTTTAACACTGATTCTGGTACATATATTGTATAATGAGTAATTTGTATCATAAAAGATTTTTTTATATAAAAAACTTTGATTAAAAATAATATTATTTTTATTTTTTAATCAGATATTAATAAAAAAAAAAGAGCTCACATCCTTAAGCAAGAAAAATAATAAATATCTAAAATCTATTAAAAAAATACAAGATTTAATATACACGTGTATATATTTGAACACTACCATCATGGAATCGTTCTCGTTCAAAGGACAGAAACAAGATGTTCTTTTACAATCATCATCATAATAAACCCAAACGAAAAAGACAGTCTCATAAAAGTAAAGGGTTAAAATACTCGCAAATCAACAAAACAATAGCCAAAGAGAGATACGGGGGCCTAAATTCAACCCTTATTGTTGGAATATAAGAAGACAATAAAATTTGATAGTAGAGGTCAGATGGCATTGGAATTGTCCTATTCCTATAGTGGAACCTTTTTAATGAATTTTTTGGAACCAATTCTTCTGAAGAATTCAATTGAAAGCATGCATCGGCTGTGTTCGTGTTCCAAGTCATGCTATTGTGAAAGAGATGCGCATTTGAAAGCATGCTGGTTTTCCTAGTTCTGGCAATCTCCTGCTTGATGATGCTAATTCATTTGAAGATGCAGATTCATATGTTTTCAAAATCTGAGTTCTAGATATTGCCTGCAGGGTGTAACTGTTTGAACTTTGATGAACTGCAATACTGTAAGAAACATTAGCATAGAAGATGCCTACGAAATACTAGGTCACGCCATTACATTCAAGTTGCTGAAAATAAAAATGCTTTTCTTTTCTCTTTGCACTACTCATACAATTGATGATTTCCTTTGTCGAATAAGAAATCAATCGGGATAAAACTTGTCTGGTTCTTTCATTGTTACACATGGCTCGATGATCGGCCCTTCATTGTTGATGAGAGTGCAGCCACAGCTTCTCCAACTGTCAAATAAAGGGCGTCAGGGCTCATTACATCACAGACATCATCGGCCCTCTGCAGTTTTTCCAACACTTCCCCCACAGGATTCACCAAGACAAGCTGCGATGTCAAGGATAAACCGAAGTATTAGTTGCAAACAACTAAAACGCAAGACAGTTGAAAAGAAAAGGCAATTTAGAGCTGCTATGTGCTTGCCTCAGCTCCCGTATTTTCCAGTGCTTTCCTTAAATCCTTCAAGAGTGAGACTCCGCTTGTGTCGATGGAGCTGACAGCTGAAACAAGTACAGGGACTATTTGTAATCTGTTTAATTTACGTGGTTGATAGTATGACTATACTACATTGCAATTAGGACTTGATGAGTTAAAGTAGCCAACCATAGCAGGAAATGGTTCAAATATCAATTCCACCAATATAAGCTCTAAAAGAAAACCCAGCTAGCCTAATTTCAGATGCGCAAGATTTAATTATGCAATCTATAAAGCTTGTAGTTGGAAACAAGAACAAGGAAGAACACAAGATTTTCTGTTTTTTAGACTGTTTCAAGATAACACTGCTAATTTCTGCAAAAATTAGCGGTGAACTTACCTGACAGGTCTAGGATCAGAAAATGAATACTTGACTGTCTCTTTGTGTCTTCTTCAGTTTCATATTCATCTATCCATCTCAGAATCCTGTTACAAAGTTAAAGGAGAGTTACCATCAAAAAAGAAAAAAGAAGGAAAAATTAAAGGAGACTTATTAGAGTCACGATGGGAAGTGCAAGTATGCTTTATGAGCTACGGAATGCACAGACAAACCTTTCTTTGAGGTAGGTTGTATTAGCAAAGTTGACTGGAGCTTCGATGCTTAAAATGAAGAAACCAGGGATCCTCATAGCTTCCTTGTAATGATGAAGATTACGGAATATATCTGTCCCAGGGATGTTTCCCAGAACCACAGTCTTTGGCCTTGTGACTTGAAGAAGGATCTTGAATATTGATATCCCTACCTGTTCATCAACAGCACCATGGTTGTTTTATAGTGTCTTTTCCCAAGATAATTTGAAAAAGGAAAAGCAACTTAAATCCTAATTAATAAGTACTTCCTGTTTACTTTTTCAAGCCTGGACAGGTTTAGTTCTGGTAACATTATCTAAAACTTGAGAACTCACCGCAATGGCGAGGCCGTCCTGGACAGAGACAAGAATAACACCAAAGAATGCACACAACATCACAATAAAATCAAATTTGTCGATCTTCCATATCTGGCAAGCAGCTGGGATGTCTATGAGGCCAATTACTGCTGTTACTATGATGGCACCCAATACAACATTTGGGGTGTATTGGAATAGAGGCAATATGAAGAGGAGGGTCACCATAACTGTCACTGACATTATAATGTTGGAAACTGCTGTTTTGGCTCCTGCATTGTGATTGACAGCAGAACGAGAGAAACCTCCTGAAATTCAAAGTTCTGTTATAATATCATAGATGTGTCCTCTATTTTTAAGCACTTAATAGCATAACAGAAAAGAAAGAAAGGATAGTAGACTGTATATGTCAGCACCTGCTGTAACATAACAGGAAATGACGGAGCCAATCACATTCATTAACCCCGTTGCCATCATTTCCTTGTTACCATCTACCTGGTAGTTCTTCAAAGCAGCAAAAGTCCTTGCAACTGCTATGCCTTCCTGTTTGAAATAAAGTTCAACATAAGCAAAAGCATACCAGCTTTTCTGTCTTAACAGATGCCACACATCCAAGGCGAGGTCAGATTGTATGATTTCTGGTTATGATACTAAATGTTGGCAATCCGCTGCCTTAACATTTTCATTCATTAATGTTGCAAAATTGCAAATGATACCAAAGTCAATGAAAATCTATTGCGCCTGTCATCCTTATAGCAAGTCTGTTAACTATTCCTTCGCATTAACAACACATTTCATAAGTGTATCCAAACAGAAACTAAAGAAGTTTCGGTTCCTATGAAATTTCTGAAAAAGCTGTATTTTAAAAGTGCTAAGCCACTTCTAGCACAGTGTAAAACACCAGTAATCAGAGAACTTGAAACTTCAGCCCATCAGCCAACCTGACCATAAAGCTTAGTTTAAAAGTCCGTGCAGGATTTTGTATTGGTTGATCCATGTACTGTAGCTTCTAGATAATTTAGCTATAAGTCCAGAAGATATGAAACATAATTGCAAGGCAGATCAGCTCTATCCATGGTTGCTCGTTTAAGTATAAAAAATCCAGAGTCCAGCTTAGCCGCGCAAACACTATAGATGGTATGAAAATAATTGCAAGAAAGTAAAACAGAAACTTACAGTGAGGGAAATAATGCCAGTAACAAGGCCAGTTTTCACAACTAGTCCAAGGTAGCTTCCACGAAAATGCAGCATGTTCCATGAGGGAGGGTTTAGCCCTTCTTGTAACTTTCCAATCTAATAAATAGCAAAAGGGCCTAATGATAAGCAACATGTATCCATGAAGGGGTGTTATGTTAATGGGGGACTTGAAAACTTACGACACTGATTCCATGACGTTGACCCTTGAATGCAAAAACCAGGATAGTAGATAGTATCACCGACACAAGAGGGGCTCCAGCTGAAACCCAAAACAGCTTTGGATTTTTCATGCTCTGTGGGCACACATTCCAATGCAAACAGTCAAACACATTTTCAAATGCCATTCGTTTGTTTTTAAGGTAGTTTTGAAGCTGTGATTTAACCAAAAAAATAAAAATAAATAATAAGTTTAAAAAGAATATGGTTAGCTAAATTAGTTGGATTTAGATATATAGTTAGTAAAAATTATAGTTAGTAAAAATTATAATTGAAGTTTATATATAATAAAAAATTTACATAAAATATTTGATAGTTATGTAATTGTAATTATTTTTTGAAATACTTTTTACTTGAAAATATATTAAAATAATGTATTTTTATTTAAAAAAACTATTGTTGATATCAGCGTATCAAAATGATCTAAAAACACCAAAAATATATTAATTTAAAGTAAAGAAAAGATAAAAAGATTTAAATTTTTTTAAAAGTGCTTTTGAAATGCAAAAATAAACAATATTTTACAAAATTCAATTAAAAAGTATGTAAAAACTACTTCATAAAAATTATATTTCAAACTCAATTTTTTAATAAATTCCACGATATAAGACATAATTTTTACAATGATCAAACACTTTACTATATTTTTTACACTACAAATACAAATACAAGTGAAAAACAAACGCAGCATTAGTGTGTTTGATATTGTGATAGCTGTTGTAGTTGTAGTTTGAAAAAAATTATTTTATAAAAAGTATTTTTAGTTAAAGTTGATTTGAAAAAATATATGTTTGATTAAAACTGTGGTTAAAATTAAGGTTAAACAAAACGTAATTTAAAGTGTTTGGTTAAAATAATACTTTTTAAATTAAGGTTGTAAAATAATTAACAAATATATATATGTATATATATATATATATTAATATTGATGGTTTTTAATTTAAATATTATAGATTTAACTACTGTTATTACATCATGAAATAAATAATATTGATATTAAATATTTTTTATTATTCTATTAAACTATGCATAATTGTATCACGTATGAAATTTATCCAACAAGAATTATATTTCCATGATTTCTTAAGCATGCAACAATATCAAGTAAAAATATTATCAAGAACAAGATTAAGATTGCAATCAAATTTTATAAATATTACGTTATCAAACGATCTCCTTCTAATTTTTTAAATAAAACACAATTAAAAAAATAAAAATTAATTTTTTTAAGCTGGGTCGGACCTGGCAAGAATAAAATTAGGATTACGATCAAATTTTGCAAATGCTACATCATCAAGCGATCTCTTTCTAATTTTTTAAATAAAACACAATTAAAAATAAAAATAATTTTTTTTTTAACTAGATCGAACCCAGCAAGAACAAAATTAGGATTGTGATCAAATTCTGTAAAAGCTACATCATCAAGCGTTATCATTCTAATTTTTTAATAAAACACAATTAAAAATAAAAATAAAAACTAATTTTTTTAACTAGGTCGGACTCGAGAAGAACAAATTAGGATTGTGATCAAATTCTGCAAATGCAACGTCATTAAGCGATATCCTTCTAATTTTTTGAATAAAACATAATTAAAAATAAAAATAAAAACTGAATTTTTTAAATTGGATCAGACCTGACAAGAACAAAATTAGAATTGCTATCAAATTCTGCAAATGCTACGTTATGAAGCAATCTCCTTCTAATTTTTTAAATAAAATACAATTAACAAAATAAAAATTTAATTTTTTTAATCGGGTCGGACCTAATTCAATCTATTTAGCTTTGAACTGGATTTGGTCTGGCTGGAATAGCTGTTTAGCACTGCATTTTAAAAGCTCTTTTGAAAAATTTTGAATTTTTTTGCTTTAAATTAATATATTTTTAAATTATTTTAATGTGTTGATTTTAAAAATATTTTTTAAAAAAATAAAAAAAGAGCTAGCTCTTGACTAAAAAACGTTGGGTTTCTCCCTAGATTTCCGTGTATTATCTAGTCCATGGGATCCACTTGAGCCTGTAACAAAAGTTGGGTTTCTCCATAGATTTTCGCGTATTATCTAGTCTGTGGGATCCATTTAAGCTCGTAACAAAAGTTTGTCTGACTTATATCATAAAATAAATAATATTGATATCAAATATTTTTTATTATTTTATTAAATTATGCATAATTTTATAATATACAAAATATATCCAACAAAGACTATATTTTCATGGTTTCTTGAGCATGCAACAATATCAAGTAAAAATATCATCAAGAACAAAACTAGAATTGCAATCAAATTTTACAAATATTACGTCATTAAACGATTTTTTTCTAATTTTTTGAATAAAATACAATTAAAAATAAAAATAAAAACTAATTTTTTTAACTGGGTTGGACTTGACAAGAATAAAATTAGGATTGCGATCAAATTTTACAAATGTTACGTTGTCAAGCAATCTCGTTCTAAATTTTTAAATAAAATACAATTAAAAATAAAAATAAAAAACTATTTTTTTAACTGGGTTAGACCCGGCAAAAACAAAATTAGGATTGTGATCAAATTCTACAAATGCTACATCATTAAGTGATTTCCTTCTAATTATTTAAATAAAACACAATTAAAAATAAAAATAAAAACTGATTTTTTTTAACCGGGTTGAACTCGGCAAGAACAAAATTAGGATTGCGATCAAATTCTGCAAATACAATGTCATTAAGCGATATCTTTCTAATTTTTTGAATAAAACATAATTAAAAATAAAAACTGAATTTTTTAATTGGATTGTACCCGACAAGAACAAAATTAGAATTGCTATCAAATTCTGCAAATGCTACATCATCAAACGATCTCCTTCTAATTTTTCAAATAAAACACAATTAAAAAAATAAAAATTCAATTCTTTTTAACTGGGTCGGACCTAGTTCAATGTTTTTAGCTTTGGATCGGACACGGTCTAGTCGGAATAGCTATTTAGCACTGCATTTTAAAAGTGTTTTTGAAAAATTTTGAATTTTTTATTTTAAATTAATATATTTTTAATATTTTTAAATTATTTTGATATACTAATTTTAAAAATATTTTTTTAAATAAAAAAGGAGCCGCCAAAAGTTGGGCTGGCTTATATACCAAAACATATCTGAACCACGCCCATCTAGCATAAAAGGAGATTTATATATGAAAAAATATGCATTTTCTTTCATTTTATTAACATTTCTTTTTTCTTTTTTTCAAAAATTTATTTTCTTTTCTAATGGAAATACGCCGCTCTGAAGGCGCAGAGCATCTGAATACCATAGCTAGCTTACTTATAGTGAAATAAATTAATATATATAATGGCAGAGGCCAGAGAGGGTATATGGTATTCTTATCGTCATAAGAGAGGGTATATGTGATAAAATCATAAAACTGAACAGGAAAGGATTCTTTTATAGCAGAACAGGAAAGGAGCGATTGCAGTTAATGATAAAACTGAAAAGAGGCAACCGGGAAGATGCTAAAAAGGGTTGATGATGAAAATAGACAATAACGTCTGCAATATATTTTTTTAGTCAAATAAATTAACGAACAGGATTTGATTCTTTAGGCGGTAAAAGCACTTAATGAGAGTATACAAATACCATGCACTCAATAAGTTACTTCAAGAAAAGAGATGAAGAGAGTGTAAAGAATGACGTACAACGTGTCTTGCCAGTAGAAGGAACACGAGGAAACAAAATCCCATCAGTGCTGTTTGCCATGACCACTGCAAGAGCATCATCCAAATGGTCAGGATTATCCAGTCAATTTTTTATTAGGGTTCTAGGAGTATCATATAATTAGCTGAAAAACAGTCAAACATGTTGCGGCAAGACTTTTTTTTTTTTTGGTTTGGGGTAATTGTCTCAAGCGGCTGCATAACGGGATGGCCTTTCGATCTTTCAGAGTTTGAACATGAAATCTTCAAATAAAATCTCAAATCTTAACCCTTGGATTGTCTGTCGGGTCCAACTTAATGTAGTGATGATGCACAATGATTGGATAATTAAGATAGGAAGGCCTTAGCTAGTTTAGCAGCCACTCGTGCAATCACACTCCCATCTAAGTTTGTTATCAAGTGGATTAATTACGCTATAATTATAATGTCGATTGGTGGAATAGTGGGAACCTCACCTTGCACAAACTAGAAAGGGGTGTTGTGGTTGAAACTATGATTAATGCTTAAACTTTCAACTCCTTCAATTGATTATGTTTGTTTGTGCTTTGGAGAGGGGTAAACTAACTAATTACCTCATTGGTGTTGTGGAAAACGGAGCTCAAAACAGGAACCAGTTCCATTTGTTCAGTGAAATGAGTGATTCCAAGGAGGCTTTTTAATTGCTGTAGAGAGACTATGATGGCAGCTCCAGCCATGAATCCAATTAGAGTTGCCTTGGAAAGAAAATCAATAATGAAGCCAAGCCTGCAACCATTCAGTCCGACACAGAATTAGTACTTTTCAAGAGAAAATTAGAAAAATTAGAAGAAGAAAAATACCTGAAGAAAAAGAAAAAGAAAAAGGAAACTTACCTTAGCAATCCTAATGAAGCTTGGAAGAGGCCAGCAAAGAAGGTTGAGGAAAAAGCTAGTTGAAGAAACAATAGAGGGTCAGTGGTAGGAGATACTTCTTGCTTAAGCATTGATCCCAGTATAAGAGAAGCAATAGAAACAGGTCCTACTGCGAGGTCCCTAGAGCTTCCAAGAACAGCGTATACAAGAGGAGGGACAAAGCTTGAATCTGCATATTTTGTTTCAAGGAAAAGAAAATCCAATCAAACAGTATTGTATACGAGTAGTAAGATGAAAAATACAAGACAGTCAGAACTATATTTTACTCACAAAGACCCACTATGGGAGGTAGACTTGCTAGCTTAGCATAACTGATGCCCTGAAAAGATGTTTAGACAGAAGGGTCAAATTAGTGGATAAAGATATTGTATAATTAAAATCTTGTTCAAGATTTAGGAAAAAAACGACATTTGGTTACTGACCTGTGGAATGGCTAAGCTGGCAATGGTAAGGCCAGAAACAATATCAGATTTGAAAAGCCTGAAGCTGTAGTTAGGACCCCATTGAAGAATAGGAAAGAAATACTGAGCAGCAAGTATCCATTTCTTTCCCAATGGCTGTCCTTTGAATTGCCGCAGAGGGTCATCAGGGAAGAAGGTTTCTTTAAATCTGCTCTTGAGCTTCTGTATGGTGCTTCTATGGGGTGGTGGGACAACTTTGTGCACCTCCATAGGTGTTATTTCTAGGCAATGATCAGGTTGCATGCTATTGCTGGCGTTTGGCTCCATTATATGGAGAGAATTTTTGTTTTCCTGTGTGGTGTGTTTGAGCAATGCCTCTAGTTTTATTTGAGTCTCCACCCTATTAATCAAATTTCTCCAGACCGCTAACAAACAAACCACCTGTCACCAAGACAGCAAGAAAAACTGTGGAGAGAAAGAGAGAGAGAGCGAGAGAGAGGGGTCGGCTGTTGATGAGGCCTTATCAAACTAGCATTCCCCTATTGACCCCACAAACTCCTTTTGCTTCTTACAAAGATACACACATAAATCAGTTTCTGTAAATGTTGCAAGTTCACCTTTTTTGTATGGTCGTTGCCCTGTTGTCTACTGATACCTAGAAGAAGAGTTGATCATATTAGAATTTAATTAACAAGAACTAGCATTTAATTAAATTGTTACTCTCCCTGTGAACGGTCCACAGATGTTCCTAATTTCTAATCCTAAAGGCTCAGAACTTTTGATTGGAAAGAATTGCATGCCATGCTATATGCGTACGAAAAGTTCATGAGCATAACTGTTACTCCTTTTTTAAAAGAGAACGAAGAGGTGACGGGGTGCTAAATAACCCGCGGCCCCATTCATTGGCGTTCTGGTTGCAAGAATGGAAGACAGGGGAGCTATCCGCACATATATAATTATCATATGATTCATATCCATACTTATCTCAAGGGATTTTACTTTAAGCATACCGTAATGACGTTTAGACTACCGCCATGAAAAAGGTCATGAGACACATATATAGAGCTACCACCAAAGGCTACACTAAAACTTAATCCTCACATTGCTAATTAACCAACCCCATGTTAAAGGCTATGGTTCATTAGTGTTGCTTCAGAGCACAGCGATTTGAATTATGTCGAATTTTAATCTCGTTTGATTTAATATGAATGTGCTTGAGCTCAATAAATTTGATCAATCGTGCTGTTTCTAGTACAGCAGGGTCTGAAATATTCATTTGAAAGCCAGATTCCACTATTTTTTCTTCCTTTTGGAGTTAAAACTTGCAATCCAGCCTTTCGTTGGGGCATATTTTTATATCAGCTTTGTGTATTGGATATATATCAGTTTATTTAAATCAGCTAGCCTCATTCAATCTTCATGTCTTCGCAGCTTTACTTCTTCAGACTGTTTTGACTGCGCCCTTCTTTTGCCGGCAGATTATTAACATGCGAATTAACTGGCCCGTGATCATCATCTCTAAAAATTTGAGTTTGCAATTTAAGAGAGGGGTAATGAACATTGAAGGCAACATTAACGAGCATGCCCTAGAGTTGGCCATGTGGCAAATGTGGCTTGCCGAAGTTGGAATATCCTGAAGAATGTGCTGCCTCCCCAGTTTTCAATTTTGTCTCCTCCCCAGTCTTCAATTTTGTCTCCAATTCAGAAATGGTGCGTTTCTCTATAAGCTGGTTCTGGGTTGTATGAAGATGGTTACAAGCCTTCAATACAATACAGAGATGGACATCGTGTGCATTCTGTACCACTAATGAGACCGTCTGTAGAAAACCCAAGTTGCCACACACCTCAGCTGCCATGACATGCCACAAAACAACGACCATTCGTGGTTTTCTACATTATTATTTTTTTATTCAATGGATATTTGCACAAGTTTTTGAGTATCGAGATTAAATGCCTCATTGTTCCAATCAACATGCAAATGACACCAGACAAATCTACACGCAAGTAACTCTTTATGTCACGGAGTAGGGAATCTTCATTCAGTTTAATTAATTACTCGACTGATCAGCATACTACATTTGTCGTGTCACGGGAGAGGTGGGAGTAATATCGGCCGAACCCTGACCTTGAATACGAGTAATATCGGCCGAGCCCTGACCTTGAATACTGATCAGAGGCAATCACCCTACCCCTATCAGGCAAGAATGTACTGAATAGACTAGTATCTGTGGAATGGGGTGCAGGTTTCACTTTCGAATCCAATTAGCATAGTTTATTCCACTTGCTTATGTTTAATGCTTAAGCTTTTCAACAGGGGAGTGGCTGTATTAAATACTGTTAGCTTATCCTTGTGTAAGAACATCTTAAGTGGCAATTTGGACCCACCGGAAAGTGGTTTCACCTTTTCAGATCAGCCTTACAAGGGGAGGCCACCTGTAACTGCCAATGTATAATTGTATGCACCACAATTATTTTCGAAGCTCGTATGAATGATCACTTTTGAACCTCGACTGTGACAAGAGATAAGTTAGGCTTTGGTTTTCCAAATCGTCATCAAAGCTAGCTCTTTTATTCTCCCATGCTTGGCGATTCCCCTGCACTTGCTTTGTTGTTGGAACTCAAGAATAATAGCGTTTTAAAGAAATTAGAGGGTAGAAAAAGAAGAAGGGATTGGAAAAGAAAAAAAGTAATCTTTTTTTTTTTTTTGTGTGGAAAGGATTGGCAATGTGACACATAAAGTTAAGGTGCAAGTAAAAGAAAAAAAAAGGATTGTTTGAGGTGCTTATCTTTTTTGTTTTTTCATCTATCTGATTGAAGCCATGCACCCATCAGCTCACTTTCCAGCTAGTGTGGCCACGGACCACTAGTCTTCTTGAGTACAATCAGCCTAAAATTGGATCATGGTCGGTGCACTTACATTGCTTGCTTGATTGTGTATGCATGGTTGTGGATTTGTGTGGTTATGGTGTTTATATAGATGGTCCCGAGTCACACAGTTGTCAATAATTATGGCTGCTGACTTATGTCGCCACCAAAACTCATAATTGCCATTGTCTCAAGTAACGTGGAATTATTTTCTTCCATGATTTTTTTTCCAAATCAAGGTGCTCTGCTTTGAGATGCCAGAACACATTCTTCTTTTACTTCGAACCCAACTCTTCGAGACATGAGCTTCTATCTCGAATGACGACACACACATTGTTTTCCTTCCCAGAAAGTTATTGGTTGATTTTAAGTTATCTTTTGTAACAGAAGAAAATGACTTTGTACTTTGAGAGTGACGGACATAAGCCATCAATGCGCAGTTTAAGGTACAAAGTAAGGACCTTCTAGTTAAATTCATGATTTGCATCAAGCTTAATTATTGCCTGCTCATCCTTGAGCCAGGCTTAAAAAAACAAGTATTCGTAATTTGCTGGTGGAAGACCTGACCACTAGACGCTCTGTATCGCAATGCTATGTAGGATAATCCGAACCAAGTCTTGAGAAAAATGGCATATGTTAACAACATGGACCGCAATTTCTTTTTTGTTCGCCAGTTCTGTAGCCCTTGATATTCTGAATAATTCCTTTTTTACTTTCTTTTTTGCATTATGTCCTAATTAATTGAACGCCCTTCTCAAATCCCATGAAGCTTTATACTATTCATCATCGTAGGTTTTGTATTTTTTTTTAGCTATTAGCATTCGAGGAACAGCATATTAATTGAATTTTGAGATTTTTTTAATGAAGGGATAAAATTTAGGGATGGGAAAATACTAATTTATTGTGCTACTCGAAACCTTGTTAAAAAAATCTCCAGTTGTTTAATTATTGCGAGACAGCCCGATGAGGATATGAATATTCAGTGAGGATTATGAAATGGACAGCCACTTCGAAGATTCACCCGAATAGATCAGCATTATCGCAGCAATCCTACGATTAATATCAATAAACATACTATAAGAAATTCTCAGACCATGAATCCCTGCACCAACTTGTAATTGCAGCTGATCATACGTACAAAGGCATGAAAGACCTGTCTTTCTTCTCGGCCACCACCAGTTGTTTGTTTCTCAAAAGAAGGATCAATCATTCGCAACTAGCTCTACTTTCTCAAGTATGGTTGACGGCATTACAAGGACCGCATCTTCTTTTTCCTTCTTTTTATATTCCATCTCTCATCACCTTGCCGCCCAAGACATATGGCCTGTCATTCCTGTTTCAAAAGGTTTTCAACATCCAATGAAAGACAACTGCTACTTCATACGAACAGTAGCATCACATTTTATTAAAAGTTGTGGTTCTGACTTTATTTTCACGTGTGGATATACCTAATCCGTGAACTTGTCCCTGGGAATTCCACTCCACAACCCAGCATCAGCTGAAAAATGGATCTTGTAACAATCAGGAATTCCCTGAACTGCTCCTTGGGATCCCCTAACAGGTCCTTTTTTAATTAACGTATTTATCCTCTGACAGGTCCTTTTTTATATCACCTTTTAATTATAATGAAAATGTCTCCCAATATATCAGAAGAAAATATGTAAAAGAATTGAAAGTTGAGATAAACAAAGCAAAGAAATAGAAAAGGTTGAAATCCAAAAAATTAAATGACCAGTAAGAAAAGTCAAACCTGAGATGTAAACGGGAAGCTTGGAAAACCCTCACCGCCACAAGACTTGTATTGTTCTGATTGGAAGTAGAAATTCGCGCCCTCGCCAAGCTATGGGAAAGGTTGTTTTAATATATCTTTTTTCTATTCTCTATTTTTGGTTAGGTTTTCCAAATTTTCTCTCTGTTTTCTTTTTTGTCTATTTACTATTTGTTGTATTGGTGGAGAAAGTTAAATTAATATAAAATATTAAAGACGTGTGGAATCCACAAATTTAAAATAATATTACTTTAAATTTTTGAATTCCACACGTCTTTAATATTTTATATTAATTTAATATATAATAAAATATAACTCAAAATATATTACGAAGAAAGAATTACGTTTTTGTTCTTCCTCTCCACAAAATAACAAGATTTATGATGGCGAGGGTTCATTGATACTGTCTTTTTATATACCCAGTTTGTCTGCATGCTGACATCGCACTTCTTTACAAGTTAATTTCTTCTCTTCTATCATTAAAAAGCTTGACATTGTTTTTCTTAATATGTTTTTTGTTCTTTGTTCAGCTAATACATCTGCTTCCACCATAGCCGCCAACATTAATTCCATTCCTATGCTGAATGAAACCAACTCCAGGGATTTGAAAGAGAATGCAATGATTGTTCTCGGCTGCATGGATCCAGACCTTGTGCCAAGGATTGAACAACCCACTGCTCTTACGGACAGAAGTTCCACTGAGGGAAAACGAGACTCTGAGAAGTGAGGTCGTTCAAGTCCCATGAGTGTTAGGATCATAAAGCGTGAAGTTCCGAAAGCCTTTAGAGGCTCTGTGTCTGAAAAGGTTACAACTGCCAAGAAGTTCCTTGAGGCAATTGAAAAACATTTTGCAGAAAACAATAGGAAGGGCTGGAACAAGAATATACGCTTAAAACCTTAAACAAAACCTTAAATATAATTAATTAATTATATTGGCTCGTAAAGGCATGCACGCGCATTTCATAAGGTAATATAATTAATTATATTGGCCTGTACATACCACTTGTTAGAACCACTTGTTAGAACAAGAATCCATAGACAACCATCTAGAGATATATTTTGATACTGATCCGAAATGTGAACCCTGGTCCCTGCGAATCAAAGTTTCTAGCAGCTGCATCAATTATTCTCTGTATCTAGCTTTTTCATCTTAACCTGTTGTGAGGACTTGGAACGTTGTCACTGTCCCTCTTGTATGATGCATGTGTCTTAAGATAGGTCCAAGTTTGTGAGGTCAAATCAACAGCTTCTTTTTTCCACGGCAGCATGTAACCATTTTTAAATGTCATCAAATATACTATTCTCCAATCATTTTCAAAATTAGATCAATTTTAAATTTTAAAGCAACATGGATAGCAAATACTCTAACTAGTTGCCACGTGGCAAAGGATACTTTTTTCAGATGGCAAGGATCACAATGAGACATCAAAATGTGCAGTTCTTTCTGATGCGAATAAAACTGTTACCGTGGAATCAATTTTAGTTTTTTCTTTTCTTTTTAATAATAAAGGTATTTTCAAACCACACTTCACCTATTGAAAGTGAATCTCTCTCCTCAGAAGATTTTTAAGAAGTCTAATCATATCTGAACTCATATATCCATAAAAAAATATTTTTTTATACGGTCTCAATTAAGATTTGAATTTTTAATAATATTATATAAAAAATTCTAAGCACTAAGAATCTATTCCTTTTTTTATTTCAAAAAATCTTTTAAAAAGATAATTTTTTAATTTTTAATTTCAAAATAATTTTTTATATTTTAATATATAAATATTAAAAATAACTATTATCACAGTCCCAAACCACTCTAAGGATTTTAAACCAGTGCTTTAGTTAAGACAAGAAAAAATCTCATAACAGCTGAAGTGGGGAACTGCAGCCCAATGTAATTTAGTTAGTATAATATACTAACTATATTCTTTCATTAAGTGGGCGTGCCGGAGTGGTTATCGGGCATGACTAGAAATCATGTGGGCTCTGCCCGCGCAGGTTCGAATCCTGCCGCTCACGTGTTCTTATCCTTCTTTTATTATGTCTCCTCTTCTTTGTTTTTTCCCACTGAACCTCAGGGTTAAATTTCTTAAGGAAGTAAGAGCAGGTTAAACGTGCAAATCATCCGACACTTTTCATTTTATCTTGGATCGATTTATATACGTTTGTTTTTCTGACCTTGTACTGGCATCCATAAGTGAACTTGTCTCCATCGCCACTATTGAGTTAAATGAACATAATGTGGTTATGAAACAGTAAGCATTTAATCGATTAAAAAGAAAAAGGAATTGACATGCCTCAGTCTTGAATTTTCATTCCGAAATAACATGTGACAATGCGAGTCACCTGTTCATACCTTGTTGGATTTTTATTGCAGTTGCTGGTGGTTAAAAAAAATTACTATGGATGAAAAGATAAGGATGCTTATTGATCTGCCGAGCGAGGGGGGAAAGGAAGAAGTTAAACGGTCAGCCCAGGCAGATGGACACGCCCCTAGGCACAGCCTGGCTATGAGAGAAACCTGGACTTGTTTTATGCAATTTTTATTTTATTCCCGTGGTAAATGAAAAGAAAAGAATGCTTATATATAGATTATGCTTTATATGGACTCCAAAGTCATATTTTCTCAATACAAGGGAGCTTTTTAAGACGAGATCCTTTGTTGTTCTAGCGAGGAAAATGACAAACCATGTTTGAATAATATAATTGAGATTCTATTCTAATTTGAATTTCACGTACATGATCTAACATGTTCTGGATCTGGATTCATGTATTTTAGAATCTATATGAAAACATATGAGGACCAAGAACCTTTCAATTGATGACTGATTTGTATAATATTATCAAACACGAGGATTAAAATAATTGTTTTGAAAACTAAAGAGACAAAAATGAACAGAAAATCTATTTTCTAGCCGGGCCGGGAGGATATGGATTTGTGGAGTGATTCTTCAACATATATGGGCCGGATACTGGGCAACACCTTTTTGACCGAGTAGAAGTTGGGATTGTTTAATGGGCGACCGGTGCCCAGACTCTAATCCATCCCGCAGTGCTTACCCATACTCGAAACATGGATGCCCATAGTTAATCGCACGCAGCCCTCCAGTTAAAACCCTAACAAAACCCTAGGATCTAAGTCTAGAACCTTCTGTTTCTCTCTAGAGAAACTTGATCCCCCAACCCTTCCTCCTCCTGCAATCCCTCTTGTTTTAAAAGGAGACATCCAAAAGTGCAGCTCCACTCTTTCATTTTGCTGAAACAGTTTTTTTAACAAAAGAGAAAAGAATGGCAAGGCGCTTGATTCCTACCCTCAACCGTGTCCTGGTGGAGAAGATCGTCCCTCCCTCCAAAACAACTGCTGGAATTCTCCTCCCCGAGACATCTACTAAGGTATCTCATTCACTTTTGCTTTTATCTATATTTCTGCGTGAATCTGTTTGTTCTTTACATTTAATATTATAATTGAATTTGGGTGGTGGTGATTTGCCTGGGTTGAAAACAGCTGAACTCAGGGAAAGTGATATCCGTGGGTCCTGGGTTAAGGAGCCCTGAAGGGAACACTATCCCTCCAGCTGTGAAGGAAGGTGACACTGTGCTTTTGCCTTCATATGGGGGTACCCAAGTCAAGCTTGGTGAAAAAGAGTAAGTGCTTCATGTGTATTGATTTAATTTTTGTGTATTATGATATTCTTTAAATGGTCTGACTATCCGTGTATTTATTTATTTTTGTTGGTGTTGGGTCTGTGTTGGTGGTTCTTTTTTCCTTTGCAGGTATGTTTTGTACAGGGACGAGGATATCTTGGGCACTTTACATGAGTAGAAATTGGTTGCTGTCCATTTAAATGGGTTTTTGTTTTTTGGGAACTATATTTAGGTTTTCGGGGTTAAGGCCCTGGTTTCTATGGATGTAACTGTTAACAGATTGGTTTTTTTTTTAATTGAATCAAAGTTAGTCTACTTTAGAATATGAGAATGGCAATTATCTGTCGTTGTTTTCTGGGGTTTCCCTCTTGTTTTTGCATTATTTTCGTATGTAACTAGCCTGAAACAGAACCATATCGGAATAAGTACATGACTGAGTCAAGTGTTGGTTATTTTGACGATGACTTTCGAGTTCATGGTGGAAATGGCTCTGAGATTTTGCTTTAGAGTTTGTCGTTGTTATTGTCAGCATAGGTGCTGATGTCTTGAAAACAATCAGCATTGCCTTACTGATTAGAGCAAATGGGTCGTGGATGAACGGATAGGTTGGCCTATCCGTTGATGCTATATGCTATCAATGATTGAAATGTTAAATGTCAGTGAATTGGTGCTTGCCTTATTGATTGTTTTCAAGACTAATGATTGATCATTCCAATATCATACTTCAATGACATTTGTGGATGTAACTAGATTTAAATAACTGGATTATATCTCGTAGATGCTAGCTTGGCTGCGAGAATGCATGTTAGGATTATTGCATTTTCTTATTGGTTGTTGCTCTGAGGAATTTAGTTTGGCGCAAGTGCCATGAGGTGCTAAGTGAGGTTTAGATTTACAGCAAATTAAAATTCAGATTATGCATTATGGCTGTAAGGGAGATCATTAAAAGATTTAAGCTGTAATGAGTTAATTATTCAGTGAGACTTCGACTGTAAAGGTTTTATTTAGTGTCTATGGAGAGTCCGAAACTCAGTTGAA
The DNA here is from genome assembly GCF_000495115.2 of Populus euphratica. Lineage (NCBI taxonomy): Eukaryota > Viridiplantae > Streptophyta > Magnoliopsida > Malpighiales > Salicaceae > Populus > Populus euphratica. Next base: position 235,262 of record NW_011499924.1, on the reverse strand, counting down.
AACATGATTTCTGTTTTGGAATTTAGATATGCGACTCCCAGACAACCTGAAAGGCGAGTTGATCTTGAAATTTCGAGATTTTTGCATTGAAATTTCAAGATTTTTGCATCGTAAAGTTGTTGGCAGAATAGGGGGATGGTCATGGTTATGAAACCTGAAAGGCAAGTTGATCTGGATCTTGTTGATCCATAGTTTGAATCTGTCCAGTTTGAAAAATAGAGGAATGGTTAAATTAGCCAAACTTAACTTGAGTTGATCTATAAGTTGATTTATGACCATGGATTGCCATAAGCTGATCTAAGATCGTGTTGATTTGGGACAAAATCTGGTTTTTAGTGTTGATTTTTTCTTAAAAAAATAATTATTTGGTTTTGATTTTATAACTATGATTATAATTGTCATAACATCTGCACTGTTTTAAAGAATTAATATTCATTGGTGATGATCGGCATGCCTGGCATTGCAATGAAGGGTGATGAATTTGTTCCAGGCAAGTGTTGGAGCAATCTACATCTCTCGGACTACCAGACAGTACATTGCAAGTGGCGATGCGAATTCTGCTCTGCATTGCCCACTTTTATTTTTCTTTTTTTTCTTTTTATTTTTTTTTATTTTACCTTTTTTTTAATTCCCTTATCAATACAAGTCAATTGATTCACCTCATATTAATTTTTATGAAATTTCATTTTAAACCTAATTAAACAATGAATCATGTTGGAAGAATATTTATTTTGTCAATTTCATTTTTTCAATGGCATCCTTTTTTTTTCAAGTTGTTGGATTGTTTTTAAATTGCTAAAATGGACTGCATCATATCTATAAAACTCTCATACAAAATGATTTTACATACAAAATGATTTTAAATATGAGCTGAGCAAAGATATGGATTAAAAAGGTTTTTTTATGTTAATTTTATTATTTTAATTTTATTTTCATATCTTTTTAATCAAGTTGCTCTTGAATTGATTAAATTAATGGGTTGTATCAAAATAATTTTTATATAGTTTAATTTTAAACTAGTATAGACAAAAGGATTCAGAGACATCAAGTTTAATAATAATATAAAATAATTTTTTATAATATAAAATTTTTTAGTTACATTAAAAAAAGGAAACTGATCTCAACTGCAATCTTATTGCCAGCCTAGTAATTTGCAAAATCATCTTGTGAGGCCCAAAATTCCAATCTACATGGTTGACCCCTCAAGTACTGTCTGTTCTCACATCCATGTCCGTGTGCTTGCGTCTCCTGAGGCCGTGATTGAGGAGTTAAACAAGGAAGACAACTGGACGACCTTGAGTTAGTTTCTTAGTAGCCCCACAACAACATGGTGAGAAAGTGTAACGGATAGGCTAACTAGGCAATGAACTGTCTGATTGGAAAATCTCAGAGACCATAACGTGAGTCGCTGTCCTGATTTGCCAAGATAAGTGCTCTTTTCGGTGGCAAATTTCGTGTTGCTTTTTTTTTTCAGGGGTGGAAAGAATATCTCTAGGATAGTTTGCGCGTCGACAAGAAAAACTAAATATTTTTGAAAGATTAAAGAAAATGTATTCTAGCTTACACGAGAATACCCACGATGAAAATCGATTTTCCATTTCTTCCCGTTGCCCCCTTACCCAAGTTTGAAGAGCTGCTTTTCTTATCGAGCACACGAGGAGAGGCAACTTTTCAAGCCAACCTCACCCGCCTCGTTTGATCATGGAAAAAGCAACACATGATGTCCCCGTTCATTGTCAATTGCTTTTAGACCGTGAGCTGTAGGCATGGTTGGTTGATTTAATGGTCTCCTCGTCCGAACAAATCTTAGGAAACTGCTGCTCTTGGCAGATGGAACGCTTTGGGGATGATTGAGATAAAGTGACATGAACCCTGGCTTTTCAATTTAGATCGATTGCTAAACTTTGTTAAACTAAAAGTTGAGTTGAAATAGAAAAAAGGATTTGGAAGTATAATTTAATTTTTTATATATATATAATTCTCTCAAGTTTCAACGTATTTTTTTATATTTTATTACTAAAAATATGATTAAAAGATTTGGAGAATTTTTGTTGCTTTTAAAAACTCTAACATCTTGAAAGAAAAACATATTACAAGCAAATAAAATGTTTTCTCTTTAGAGATGCTTCTTCTAAGTCTTTGTCTGATGCTTCTTTTAAGTCTTTATTTTTTCTCATATTTATTTTTAGTTTTAATTATTGTTTTTAATCATTGATTTAATATTGAAAAAGGAAATACAAATCTAGACTGCATTTATTTGCCTAATTATTTCCCTTTTATTCCAGTAACAGCTTCACCCCGAAATGGAATATAAATTTTAAGGCTAGGATTTAAAAAATAAAACCACGGATCCCAGTCCAACCCGTTTCGGTGGGGGACGAATTACGAAGCGGAAGACGAGGAAATTAGAGGGCCACTTGTCGTTTTTTGTGCTGGGGTTTTTCACAGAGCTCGCAGTGAATAGAGGTCTGGTCACTGGAGGAGCACGTACCGAGAACCCAACTTGCTTGTCCTGAAATCAAATTGGCCCTCTTTTAAATTTTTGCTTCGTGTCTTTTTCATGTAAGAACACAAATCTGTGAGATAAAGCAATCACAGGCCAACCAACAGGGGGAAACAGGGCAAGAAAACAGATCAGTAGTTAAATTCAACTAAATTAAATAACCAACATGAAGAGGGTGCCATGACTGACAAAACTGCAGTGATGCGTTTCTGTAAGACATCCATGCGCACTTGCCGTATGGACACAAGAACATAAAATAACTACTAGAAGCACCTGGATTAGAATTATTTAAGTTTTCCAGCCAATGGCGAAAATAAAGGTGTCGCAGCACAGAGTGTCCCCATAAATGAGTTTGCTTCCATTGATTTAAAAATTCCCCGCATTATCTTCAATTCACATGCCTGTGATGCATCTGGCATGATTAAAATAAAAGGCACCATTTGTTTAGGGATTAAGGTTGTGATATTCTCCAAATTTAATGTCTGTGTTTAAAGTTAGCATCTTTGATCCTTTCTTATGAATGATTTGTTTTTATATTTTAAAAATATTTTTTAAAAAAATTAAATTCTTTTTATTTTTTAATTTGTTTCATAGTAATATTTTTTAATGTTTTTAGATTAATACACTAATATTAAAAATATTTTTAAAAAATAAAAAAAATATTTTAATATATTTCTAATAAAAAACACTTTAAAAACTATAATCATTCTACCAAACATCACAAGGTGATCGTAACAGGCAATTAAAGCTCAAATCAGTCCCCTACGAGCTACATTCGAACTTGTAAGTTTACGTTTCCGTCAGGAATGTTTTAGAGTTCCTACATTCCAGCCACTGGGGATGTTTCTTTTGTGGTTTTCTTACCAAGGTTTTTGGCAGGATTTCTACTGGCAATTGGTACTTCCATGAGATTTTTTTTTTTTATCAGTCATCTCTGGGTTTAAATAAATATCACAACGTGGGGAGTATAGCTTAAGATAAAAGGAACAAGAAAATTGGAAGGGAAAATGCGCGCTGTGATGATGGCTGAAATCACTGCTTGTTTTATTTTTGTAGTGTAAAAATATTTTTTAAAAAAATTAATTTTTATTTTAAATTATATTTCATGTGTTTTTATATGATTTTGAAAAGCAACTATTTAAAATAAAAAATTTTAAAAAATATTTTTTAAATAAAAAATACTCAAGAAAATGATCACCTAACAAAATCAAAGCAGTTGGAAGCGAGTGCATGTGCTTTTGTTGTGGGCAGGTAGCAGACACGAAGGGGAGGGCAGCCAACAACGCGCCAGTGACGCCACTCAACTGTGCCCCGTCATGGCACGTGCTTCCCTTCGAAAATAATGGGCATTGATAGCATATGATTACTTGCACTACAAGTGCTGTCCTGTGCCGACTGTGAACCGCCTTCTCTTCTAATTTCGCTGATTGATGCAGCCTTGCTGACGTTAAGAAAATAAAAATAAAAATAAAAAAGCAGCCTCACGCAAATTACAATTCCTTTCTATTGGTTTTCTTGGTTTCGTCCAGGAAATGGGAGCTATTTGATCCCAAGCTGCTTATAAATCCTGGAAAAATCCAAATAACTTTTTCATATGATTAATTAATTGTACAGAGAACAAAAAAATAATAAAAGGCGAGAATAAAATGCAACAGGTGGATCGTCATTAAGAAATAAATAAATAAGAAAATGAAAAGTGCTCTCGGTCAACGGGCACATGAGTTGTTAATATTGAATGTAGGGCAATGAATTTTCTTTTAAATAATACTATGTTATATATATAACATCAAGGTATCTTTGGATTATTTACACGTTAACTGAAATTATTATTATTATTATTATTATTTAATAATTTTAAGAAAACAGCTTCTCATATTAACCAATTAAAAATAAATTTCTCTTTCCAGTATTCAAACAAAAAAAAAGAAAAAAATCTCCTTCACTAATCAAACTTGTTTAAAGATGTTATTGCGGTTATTTTTTAAATAGTTTTTCATATCAAAATATATGTTAATGATATTTTTTTATTTTTTTAAAATTATTTTTGACATGATATATGAAAATAATTTAAAAACACTAAAAATATATTAATTCAAAGTTAATAAAAAAATCAAAGATTTAAATTTTTTTAAAAATATTTTTAAAATACAAAAACAAATATAAATATTTTTTATTGAAATAATAAAACTCCCCTTGATTAGGTTATTTTTATCCCTTATTTTAAATCTATTGCATCTGTCGTTTTATAGGATATTGAAGAGGGATTCAAATTTACTACCATTTTCTTTGAATAATATCATGTGTTCTTTATGCTTTTGTTTTTTTGGTTGGTGTGTGTATAAGATAGTGTGGTTTAGAATATTTTTTTTAAAAGTATTTTTTATTAAAAAATATAGTAAAATAATTTTTTTATTACATCAAAATCATAAAAAAACACTAAAAATTATTTTGATTTTTTTAAAATAAATATATTTTTAAAAACAGAAATCATTGGACACCTCAAAGTCAGTTTTTGCTGCCAACATTCAAAATTGTAAATTTATATAAAAAAAATAAAAAATATTCTAAATATAAAAAAAATTATAGATTAGGATGTGATTTTTTTTTTTCATTTTTTTTTGTAAATTTATAAAATTAATATTATTAATTATTCCAGGATATTCTAAAATCTTCCTACTAGAAAAGAGATCAAGGGATGCTAAAGTTAACTTGAAGCGTCATTTAAATTTTCAAACAAAGAAATAGCGAAAAGAGAGAAAACAACATCGATCTAATCTTAAACGTATTTTATTTCTCATCGAGAACAGCAGCATTTGGTAGCCATTCTCGAGTCCCACCATCAAAACACCCTCTTTTCTTTTTTTTAAATACATTCGTTCCATGCACAATCTCTCCCCACCACCACGTGCTCTCTCCCCCTCTCTCTCTGTCTTTCCCCTTCTAAAACCATTCCAAACAAGAGAGAAGAGTGGGGGAGAAATCAAGAAAGAGAGGGGAGAGGTAGAGGGAGAGCACTAAAAACACAGATATGCATGACGACACGTCGTAGCAAAGAACTAGTAATCAAAACGACGAAGATCCAAATCGAATTACTATTGCAATCCTACTAAATGCACGCTTACAATAGAATACCTAGCAGCGGCCACACAACACCCTCACCGCCTCAATCGCCGCTACGTTCACCTAGGTACCGTCACGGAAGTGGAGGAGGAGGCCGGTCCAAGTCTGGCCGGTTCACCCCTTCCTCCTACCCGCCAGGAAGGTCCCTCGCCCACCGCCTCGCTTGGTTCCTCCTCTCTGCCCTCCTCCGCCGCCAGGGGATTTTCCTTTTCGCTCCTCTCATTTATATTTCTGGTATGCTTTTGTACATGGGAACGGTTTCGTTCGATGTTGGCCCTGTAATTGACCATAAGCCTGCTCCTGGTTCGGTTTATCGGAGCCCTCAGATTTATGAGAAGCTTCGACCGGAAATGGATGCCGATAATTCTTCAGCTGATGCGGTGCGCTTTTTATTATTTCTTTCTTTATTTTCTGTCATGATTTGGAAAGTTGGGATCTTGCAGTAGAAACTGTTTGGCATCGCATGAATTGTAAATCAGAATCAAAGTGTGACTTAACTATCTAAATTTTTAATTATCACTTAGTTTTGTTTCATTTTTAAAACGGGGCAGCCGGATGCAGCTGGCTCCAATTTGTGATATGTATAGCAATGTCTATAGAATTGGATAGAACTTATTTCTGATAAATGCATTATTATAGTTCTAAATGCCTTATATATATATATTGTGCTTGGCTGCTTGTTACGGCTATCTAGAGAATCACTCCTGCATTAATTTTTATGTTTATGATTTACTCTTTACTCATGTTTTAGTCCGTGTTGATAAGAAATTGAATTCCTTGTAGCTATCAACTGTATGGAAAAACTCGTATAGAAGTGGTGAGTGGAGACAGTGCATAAAAAAGTCTTCTGAAGGTATGGATTATGTCAAGGAGCTTCATTATGCTATATCTTGACCAGCTGGTCTTTGAATTGTAGTGTTGCGAATAGTATGTAGGGTTTTAATTGATGCAATTGTTTGATTTAAATCTTTTATCAATATTAATTAATTTTGCTCGCTTTAGTTTTATGCATCTCTGCTGTACAAGATACTTGGACTTGGATCTTTTTAGTTGCAGAAATATGGTTTCCTTAATAAGATGTAATTGGATGTTAATGAAGCTTTGTTGCATTTGTTTTAACAGTAGCTGTATTGTGTGCACTTGTGCGTGGCACTTGTTTCTAGGCTTGCATCATTCTTGTATGGATATAGAGAAGGTACAGGTGCATGAAAAAGTCTGTCTGAATATAATGGTCAAAGTTGTTTTGAGGCAGTTGGTCTGCAGATTGACTTCTCACTGTTTATACTTATCCTGCATTGCAATCCAGTGCCTGCTTTCTTCTGTCAAAAGAAGTTGGGCCTCATTGAAATTGGCATTCTGGTATTTATATGGTTAATGATCATAAGTTGGACCATACTGGAATAATATTATTTTACTATATTCAAATCATTGCTACTATTTTTTTGGCTCACCATTGCAAACATAACATCTAATTCTGGTTTTGCATCATGAATACCTGTTCTTGTGGTCACTCTTACTGCTATGAAACAGCAGAAAACCAATGCTACCTTTTTCATATTAATACAGGACTGTATTATTGTAACTCCCACCTTTAACAACCTGTTTCAGTCTCAATATCATTCAAGAATTTTTTTTATGCCATAGAATATCAGGAGGATTTTTCTTAATGGTTAGAGATAAATAATATGTTTTCCTTACTATAAATACTTGCCAATATCTTTGTAATCATGTTTTCCTTTTCATTTTTTTTTGTGTCCTACATGTTTCTTGTCCAAGTGTTAGTCATGTTTGTCTTTATGTTTACCAAGTTTCAGTGTTGTGGATGTTTCATGATAGGCTTACCTGAATCAAATGGTTACATCTATGTCGAGGCAAATGGTGGTCTGAATCAGCAGAGAACTTCGGTTGGTTTCATTCTTTCTTTTTGCTTATTTCATAGTCATAAATGTTCATGATTTTCTTAGTATGCCAGCTTCTTGTTCATTTAAAAAATTGTCAATTTTGTATTCTCAACACAATTGTTGTGGATCCTTGTAGATATGCAATGCGGTTGCTGTGGCGGGCTTTCTTAATGCAACTCTCCTCATCCCTAACTTTCATTATCATAGCATCTGGAGAGATCCTAGGTTTGTCAACACCTGTTCTTCAGTAATCTATTGGGTCCATATGCCTAATAATGTCATAATAGAGAGAAAAAAAGTACGAGATTTTATTGGTTTGACTTGTGAACTGAACTACTGAAGTAACTTGGAGGAATGCCATGTCATATGCTGTATTATCACTTTTCAAGTAGCGTAATCTGATAAAAAGGTACTCATGATGTTGGGATATTAATATGGCTATAAGTTGACCTATCTATTGTAGAAGGCCTCTGTAAATTAAGTATTGCATTCTGCATAGAAATGCTCAGATTTCCCAATTTGGTCAGTGCCATAAGAAGCTGCTTAGCTTACTGCTTAAATGCACGCTAAAATCAAATAAACTTACAACAACTCATGCTCATGTGATACCTGTCAACATTTTATCTGCCAAAATATATTATAAAAACTATTTCCTTACTCTGTATGAGCTGAAAAACTCTTAGTAGGACACTAATTCTGCACTAGAGTTTCCATTAGATTATCTATTAGACACTGTTTGGATTTGTCATCTTCCTCCCCTTGGTCCTGTTGATTGTGGTTGATTGTTTCATGCATATGTCATGTTAGATTGTATGAGTTTTCTGATTGAGATAATTTACAATCTATCAAGTCATACAAATAATGGATGATTTGGTTTAGTTATTTTGATTTTAATATCTAAATGGTGTATAGCATTGGTTCTTTCATGCATGTTTACATATGCTGGTCAGATATACTTGATTACTTTTTGAGATTTCCCCTTTGCATTCTCTCTGTAAGACCTGCTATAAAATTTGGCCATGATAGAGTCAATTTCAAATCACTCAAACTTGGCTTCTAGGAGGGTATAGTTTGGATGATATTTTTGTTTTGGGATATTTTCATTGATAAACAAATCAAATGCATATTCGTTTGCTTTGAAAAATTAGCTTGAGGGTTGAGTGGATGAGCAAACAGTTGCATGCTTATATTAAAACTTTGGAACTGTGCTTTCTTCATTTGACTCTAGCTGTAGTTTCAACAATTAAGGCGAGAATTCAGTTAGTAGTTATGGTGGATAGTTGTATAAGATGCAACTTTATTATATATGTCAGGTTTGATCAAAGTAATTTTTTGGTGTAGGTTGCAGTTAAACCGCCATGTTTTTCCGTGTGCATTATTGTAAAAGTTTGGGCTTGATTGATGTGCTATCAATTCCCACTTTTTTCTTCCATGTGGACTAGATTTCATGGCAGATGTTTGCTGCTATGAACTATAGCATTTTGTTGGGTAACGGGCAACTACTTTACCACATTTTCCCTGTATCTTTGGTAGTCAACCAAGCACACAAAGTTGTGAAACTTCAGTTTTTTGAATTCCTAACAGAATTGGCATCTTGACAGAAATAAGATGCTTTGGTCTATTTTAAATATGGTCAGAAGAAATTACATATGGGTAGTTTGGGTGGATTATTTATCATGATAGATGATTTTGATTTTCTAAACTGGTTTGTGTTGTGGCTACTAGCTTGTTTTGTTTTTACCTTTATGAGGGAGATTACAAGCCGGTTTGTCTAGTGGTTGCTAGATGTGTTCCCACCCTATCACATGTTACCTCTTGAAAAATATGCTTCTTGGAGATTGATATTTTGTGAGAAATATTTAAGTTGATTTCTTATTGTTAAGTATGCTTTCTGCAAGGTGTGCATTTGGTTTGAGAGGTTCCTTTGACTATCTTCTACCTTTTTCATTGAACTAGCTCATGAATGAGAGAGATGCATATGTAAATAATCCATGATCTAAAATTTCTATTTGAGAAAAAGAGCAGTTTTGAAGTTGGGCAAACAAATTGATGATTTTTATTCATTTTTGTACTTGTTGATTGTGTTGTGAACAAAGCACAACATTTTTACAAGTGAAATCCTTTTATTGTTTTTATTCCACAGTTTATGAGAAATTTATGTGTAAATAATAATATTTTGGTCCAAGAGACATGTTTTCATATAGACCAAAGCAGCTGAGACAGGGTTTTACTTATGCAGCAAATTCGAAGACATATATGATGAGGACTATTTTATCAGTACATTGGAAAATGTAGTAAGGGTGGTTGATAAGATTCCTGAATATCTTATGGAGCGTTATGATAACAACATGACTAATGTCCAGAACTTCAGAGTAAAAGCATGGGCACCTGTTCAGTATTACAGGGATGTTGTCCTTCCAAGGCTATTGGAAGAAAGGTGAGTGGTAAAGCTGTAATCTTATTTGTTACAACATACATTTCCCACCTTTTAACTTGCCAACTGTGTTCCATCTAAACAGCAAGTCATTCCAGGTGTTCCCCTCCATCATTTCATTCTATGTTTCAGTTTGTGCTGATAACCATACCATCCATTTATGCGTTAAGATGTGGTTTTGGGCAGCCCCCGTGGTGGTTAAACAAATAAGTTTTGGACTTGTTGGTATTTATTTATGAATGATTGTCAAGGTCAAATTAATCTAATCTGTCATTATTAATTGATCACTTTCTTTGGTCAAATTAATCGAGTCTGTTGTAATTAATTGATAACTTCTTTCTTGTATTGCTCTATAACAGTTTATTTCACTCTGTAAAAGAGAATTACATCTTAACATTGAAGTTGTCTGCATCACTGTATTGATGTTAAACCTTAGATTCTGACCCTGACTACTCTGATTTATTTTCCCTATTTTGATTGCTTTTCTCGAGAGATTATTATAACCAACATGAGATGCAAACATGTTCGAAGTGTAGGTAGGCAGTGATGGGGGATGAGGAAAAACAACATTGGGAATTATTATTTTACTGTTTAGGAATTCTAATGTTGTATGATTATTTCAGTGTAGTATTTTTAGGAATATTTGCATTTATTATTTAGTAGTTAAATAGGAACTTAATTTATTTTAGTTTCCTTAATGAATTAAAACTATTTAGTAGGTTTCTGATTTTATTTTTCTTGTTGCCTATAGATAAGCACCATATGCAGACATTCATAATGAACGTCATATATTGATATTAGAAAAAATAAATTTTCTTCTAGAGAATTAATTCTCTTGTTTCTGGTTTTGTTGGTGTTTCTACGCCACAATGATGTCTTTCTTTGGAATGACACCGGCACATTCTGATGGTGTTTCACGAGTCTCACTTTGTGTCTATTGCCAATGACTGCTGAATATATTGCAATCAATTTTTATGATTGTTAATTTGAAGCAATGATTTTTGAAAACCGTCTCAGGGTCATAAGGATTTCTCCTTTTGCAAATCGCTTATCATTTGACGTTCCTCCAGCTGTCCAACGGCTTAGATGTTTGGCAAATTATGAAGCTTTAAGGTTCTCAAATCCCATATTAACTATGGGAGAAACATTGGTAGCAAGAATGAAGGAACGCAGCGCAAGCCATGGTGGAAAGTATGTTTCTGTTCATCTTCGCTTTGAAGAGGTCAGTTGTCATTAAATTAGCAGTTTCAATGCTAGTGTTGTTTACTATTACAACCAACAATGTTGTGTATTTTTTGGGTGAAATCTTAAATTGATCGCAAATGTGCACTTGCAGGACATGGTTGCTTTCTCTTGCTGTGTATTTGATGGTGGAGAGCAAGAAGCTAAAGACATGAAGGAAGCGAGGGAAAGGGGTTGGAAAGGAAAATTTACAAAGCCTGGTCGAACTATACGTCCTGGGGCAATTAGGCTCAATGGGAAGTGTCCCCTTACTCCTTTAGAGGTAATATACATTCATATTCTGTTACTCGATTCCATTGAAAAGCAATACTCAAAATTCAATTCCATGTGTTCTCTTAACATGATCTTCATGGTCAAAGAGGTGTAAAATACTCATGCTTGACACTTTGGTAGAAACTATTGTGAATGCTAATCGTTGCCAATGTTTTTCCTGTGTTGGGAATCCTTGTTGAGACATTCTAAAGTGAACTGGAAATATTTCAGCTGTTTTTTGGTTACTATCTTAAAAATTGGTGGATAAGTACGTGCATATGTTCTTCTAGCTCTGAGATGACTGAGAAATGGGTTCAGTTTTACAACCTAGGAAGCACAAACAGCTTTCAACATGTCTTCAAGTAACTGCACTGTGTATGGCCTAAGAAACCGTGGTCCCATAACCTCACATTCTCTTGAGCCATCATGCAAAATCTGTATTTTGTCACTACTAGTTTAAATTCAAAGTCCAAAGGAAAGCAGGTATTGACCCAACCATGAAGCACTGGTGAATGCATATGAAACACTCTGATCGCTTTCTTACCTTAGATTGAGACTTCTCAACATAATGAGGTGTAAATAAAACTTCCTTCTGCTTATGTAACTGTAAAGCTTCTTATACATTTGCCTGTAGGTTTGTGGATTTTGGTTTAGTTTTCTCATAGCATGATATTTTTTAAACCTTCTCAGGTTGGATTGATGCTTAGGGGCATGGGTTTTGATAAAAACACGCATATCTATTTGGCCTCTGGAAAGATTTACAATTCTGAAAAATACATGGCCCCGCTGTTGGAAATGTTTCCAAATCTGTTAACTAAAGACATGCTGGCATTGGATGAGGAACTTGATCCATTCAAGGTCTGTATGGTTTGTGGTTTTCTCTCATCCATCTTCAGGCCTGATTTAGTGTCATTGATTTGACTTGAGTTGCTGCTTCCAGAATTATTCATCCAGGATGGCTGCAATAGACTACACTGTGTGTCTTCACAGTGAGGTATTTGTGACAACTCAGGGTGGCAACTTCCCCCATTTTTTGATGGGTCATAGAAGATTCTTGTATGGTGGACACTCGAAGACAATCAGGCCAGACAAGCGAAAGTTAGCATTGCTCTTTGATAATCCGAAAATCGGGTATGGATTTATATTGCTTCACAGATAGCACACTTGAGTTTGATTTTGACCCTGCATTTCATGTGGTGCTGGACTAAAATGATTGGATAAAGAATTGAAGGGGACTGGAGCCTGAACATGTTTGGTTGTTTAGAATGCACATTATTGTACTGAAACAAGCACCGGCGTTTTTGTGTTTCCTCTTTTTTCGCAGATGGAAGAGCTTCAAGCGACACATGATGAATATGCGGTCTCACAGCGATTCTAAAGGATTTGAACTCAAACGGCCAAATGACTCTGTATATTCCTATCCATGCCCAGATTGCATGTGCCGTGTGAACAGAACAGAAGATTCAAGATCATCTTCGGTCACGTGATCTGCGACGAAATAGATTTTGATTGTTTTTTCTTCTACGGGTATTTTTTGTGGACACATCTTGCTGCTGACTCCAATTTTTTCATCTCGCGATTCTTTCATTTTTTTCCCCTTCCTGCGTGGTGGGAGGGCTTACACTTCAATTTTGGGAGCTTCAAGGATTTAATGGAGTTCGCATTCATCAGATTATTTCCCGGGACTTGAAATGAGGAAGCTGCAACTTTTTGTACATGATGCCAGAGGACGCAGACTACATTTTACCCCGGGTATTAACGAGCATTGTTATCATACGTACTGCTACAGCTGCTGTATCTAACAAGCTGTACAATGGCTAGTCAGATTCTTTTGTAACCTGGTTTTCTCGTTTCTTGTAAATTAGTTGGAAGTTTGATAGACGTGCAAGACCCAAGAAAAAGGACACGAATTGTGTACCTTTGTTGAAATTCAGGGTATCATTTTTTTCGTAGCTTGACTGTTCTTTTTCTTAGAAGTTGCATGCATGTTCTGCCTCGCCTCTTGATTGCTCGCCTAGTCAATCCTGTTTCTTGGTAAGATTTTAAGGGAAGCTATCGATGGCTGATATTTCGCTCTGACATTTGTGGGCAACTACTTAGGCACCGAGCCTGGCCACTTGACTGATAATGTCTTGCGATTGAATATTTTGAAGGAAAAATGATTTGGAATTTCAAATTTTGGTCAGCCAAAATATTAAGTCATGAACATGTTATTCCTCGTTTGAGCAATCAACATTTTCCGAAGGCAAAAGGGTATTTTATTGTAAATGCTCCAGTTTGGATGATTTATTTAAAACTCAATTAGAAAAGAATTTAATCTTGTTCCATGAAAAGTGGCTCAATTAGAAAGGGGTTGAGATTCAATTAGAAAAGGATTTAATTTTGGTTTAGGAGCAAAATATCCCTTGTTAAGCAAATAATTAAAGCTATTAAATAGTTATTAGATAAATTTTTCGCTTTTCTTTTTTTCTTTTTCATTATAAAAGCTCTCTTGTATCTTTTTGGATTTGGACCCTCTCATGTTTTTTGAAGTCATGATGGATCCAAATATAGTTGATAAAAATATATATAGAGATTGGGATCCAAATATTGCAGGTTTGGTGACCAAACTCAGATTGAGATCCAAATCCTTAGGGCTTGTTTAGTACTGCTACATTATGTTGTTTGTTGTCTGGTGCGGTTCGCCGGGGTAAAAATAATATTTGATAACTGATTATCATGCTTTACATTTGAAGCAGTTAAATAGTGTTTAATTGAAATTTATTATTGCGCTTTTAAGATATAAAATCATCAACAAGTACTCTAACATACTGGAAATATTTTAATGAATATTTTTTAGAAATATTAAATAATGTATGACATGTTAAACTTACATGCGTGTATCCATTTTTTTAATAAAAGTAATTTTTAATTTTAAAAAACTAAAAAGAATAATATATATTTTTTGGCAATTTCAATAAAATCAATGGTATGATATATTTTTTTTAAATCAAGTTACATAAAATATTAACATATCTGGTAGGTGTAATAATAATATTAGTAGTAGTTATAATAATAATTATGAAAGAGAAATTTATCATTTTAACTAAAAAAAATAGATAATGTAATAAACACTTTTTTTATTTATTTAAAAGAAAACATATATTAACTAAACAATACCTTTAAACCAAGAGCACAAAATATAAACACAGGCCCTTGGTGGCTATAAAACAAGAAGTAACTTGCAACAAAAACTCCAAGGCTTTCAATGCTCTCCCACGCCATATCTTGCCATGTTATGTTTTTTTTAAGATTTTTAGATACCCTCGTTTCACAGTAGACTCCATTATTGCTTCATTATTTTTCCTTGTAAGATTTTGTCTCGTTGTAAATGTATTTGTTAATTCCCCCCCTTCAAACCCTAGATCGAATCAAATGGAATAGATTTCTTCGATCCTATAATGAACTAAAATCCCTTCTCCTTTCATGAACAAAATAGTCATGGTTATTGATTTGATGAATTACCTGGTTGTTTATATTTCCAACAATTATACTGATATATATATAAAATCGCAGCTACAAATCTCAAAGGATTATTCATAATAATGAATGGAAATAGATTAAACACAGTTCTTTTCAGCACTTAATAAACATAAAGATTAAAATCATGTTTAAAATGAAACAAATATTTGAAAAGGTAAAGATAATTAAGTAATGATAGACTATATCATAAAACAAAGGCAATCTAAAAAATCTGTCTGACGTGAAAAAAAATTTCACCCATGCCAAGTTTTGGTGATTCTTCAGTACTGCATCATGCGTGTGGGTTTTTTTTTTTTTCAGGTAAATTTTTAGATTGCCCTCGCTTTTATGGTATTTACCATTATTAATTAATTAATTTTATTTTTTCTAAGTGCTGTGTTTTTGTGTACCATTCTCTTCACTATTATTTTTTCGCACTGTTATTTTTTCTGTCTGCATTTTCAACCTTGCACAGACATTCAGTGACAAAAACCCTGCAAAATTTTCAGCAACAGCTTGTGGGCACCCCCCCTCTCTTCTCTCTCTCAGCAAATGATCAATGGGGTCTTCGGGTGCATGAGTTTCATGGATTGTTGTTAGTTGAAGCTGTAAATTATAGAAAGACAGCGTGGCTTTTTTAAGAACTGGAGGACATGTACTGACCAGTTTGACCAACCTGAAAATTTCCCTGTTGCTAGTGTGATTTGCAGAAAAATGAAAGCAAGATTCAGGTTGGATGTTGAAATTCATGTAAAACTAATATACTGTAATCTAAATAAAAAATATATTATCTAAAAAAATAATTTAAAATTTAAATTATATTTTTTACTGAATATTCTAGTAATTTTTTAATGAGTTAAGTCGATTATATTATATTAAAACAACTGTCATGTAATTTAATTTAAAATTTAAACTAATAAAAAAATCAAATTAAAAGTTTTTAGAGTTAATATATTAAATCAAGTTAAATAAAAATACTAAAAAAAAAATTAGCGTAACTAATTGCAATCTATAAAAATTGTATTCTTAGTGATACACGCACAGACCGACTCACTTATCCTAATTATATCGAATTTGTATTCAAAGGCCGTCGGTTTTTATTCATTATAGTATAAGAAAAGCATTGTATCTATCCCCTCGATAGGAATAAAATATTCTACTTTTTACTACTATAAATCCTATGAACCAACATGCATACGTAGCTCCATTGACTGTAGATTTCTGTTTTCCTTGAGAAATTTTGTGTTCAAACTACCTCTCCTTTGTAATTAAAGAAAAAAAAAACATGCATGCATCTACAGCGAGTCTGGATTCAAGGTTCAATTCAACGCCAAACTCGTTCACGTCCATCTACTACAATGTCTGCATAATAGAAATCTTGTCAGGAAAACGCCTCTGTAGGAAAGAGTAGGTCTACCTTGGCTTAACCAACAAGATCCAAATGCATAAGGCAACATCTCAAACAATACTAAAAGATGTCCTTATCCTACAGTTGCTCTGTGCATGATGTGAACAGAAAGAACAGCACCCAATCTCCTACTAGAAAACAAACGTGAACATATCAACCACATTGCATATACAGCAAAGCAATTAAGAGCTGCATTGTAGTCACATGGGTTAGCTGCTGTTTCCTTTCAGTTCTTCAGAGGAAGAAACTCAAAAAACTGGCTTGGGGTGAAGGTCGTATTTATGGTCCTGATGGGTACATTTCTGTCATTATTGGTACCATTAGCACCATTAGCATCATCACTACAAAGTGGAAACAGCTGAAGAGTTTGAACTTCCCTAATTTCACCATCATGATTTGCATGAGTTGCTGTCTTGGTGGGTCTCAACAGCGAACTGTGCTCTTCAAGGCTTGAGAACTTTGACGCTGTTGTAGTCATGTTGCTAGTCAAGCGGTGGACGGGAGTAGAGGAAGACAAGTCCATGGTTTGCCACATGGCATGCATATCAAGACTGATACTTTTCATCTGCTGTAATTCCCTCTCCTCAAATTCTGACCAGCCATGTGTTCCACTTTCTGCTAGTGCTGCTCCATTCACTGAAACAGGTCCCTTAAAAAACAAATACAAAAGTAATAAATAAGAATCCAAGTGCACTCTTATAATGCAGTCCAAGAATTTCTGAGTTCTTGCATGATAACGAGGAATGCAGCTTTTGAGCATCTTCCGTTCAGACATGCAAAAGCTCTTTAATTAACTTGTCTCTGAACTTGTAATCAAATAATTGTTATTTCGCTGATCTTTAGGTGTATCTTTACTCTAACCATTAGAAACAAATAACATATATAGGACAAAGATGATGTACAAACCTCTACATGATCAGTACTGCATTTTGAATGAGGTGCCAAGTTGTTTGTTTGATCAACTCCAAGAACTGTCCTCCTCGGACCTATTAACAAGTGAAACAGAACAAAGAAAATGACATCTCAAAGAGTCAAGCAAGAGAAGAAATTGAATCACTGCAAAACCAATAAAGGCAGCCATCAGTCAACCAAGAGAAGAATGGGCAAAAAAACCTGTTCTCTCTTCCTGTGTTTTTTTTTTTTTTTTTTTTTTTGAAGAGAAGAATGGGCAAAAAAACCTGTTCTCTCTTCCTGTGTTTGTTTTTTTTTTTTTTTTTATGAGAAGACCAACAAGATTACAAGAATGTTAGACATTTCTGGTAGTTACACACAACCATATATATAGTATGTGTACCCTAACTAGCCAGGAAAAAAAAGGTACAAATATTGTGAAAGCAAGCTAAATTAATACCTGATTCTTTCATCTTATTCGAGCTTTCATGATCAGAATTTTTGTGTTTTTGTTGTCCTTGACGGCGTTTTTGTCTTTCTCTTGCCTTGTGGTTTTGAAACCAGTAAAACACATTCTTCCCTTCAATCTTCCCAAACCTTCGAAGCTCTGAAGTTATTTGTTGGATTTGGTTAGTTGTTGGAGTTCGAACTCCGCAACTGTACTGTTCTTCTAGTGCTAGTAGCTGCTCTGCTGTTGGGTTCCATCTCGAACTTCTCGTTGCTTCTGCTTGCTCTTTGAGTTTTCTCCCCCTGCTTTGCTCACTTGTTTTGGCTGCATGCACCAATATTAATTATATATATATATACTTGTGTAAACGCGCATATATAATAAAACTAAGTAACTACTTAAAAGACTGTTAAGAGAGATATGTTGCAGGCATACCGAGATGATGTTTTAGTCCTACATATGTGAGAGGAGTTGCAGTAGTATTTGTGCAGGGTGTAGTAGTGTTGGGCTTTGGGTTGAAGCAATCATTCATGCTAGGCTCATTGCTGTCACCACCATTTATCATCCACATGATGAAGAAGCTAGCTACTGTTATTAATTACCCTGATTCTCTCTCTCTCCGTTTGGCCTGGATGCTGTGTGTATTTAAGGAATGATCTATCTCTTCATAGACTGCACTAGCGACAGTAAATGGAGATGAAGAATGGAGAAACTTAAAATCAAGGCATTTTGGTTTAACCCCAGAGGAAAAGAGCAGTGCGCTCCTTTTCTTCTTTTCTCTGGTTGCAAGAGAACTGTGTGTTGACCATGCCCTCACGAAAAACACACGCTGAGAGAGAGAGAGAGAGAGAGAGAGAGGACAAAACAAAGGGTTACGTGAATCTGCGAGACATTGGGAGACGAGACGAGCCCAGCAAAAAAAATCTATCAAGTCAACATTCTTTCAGCATGGGTAATTAATGACTGTCCCATGAACAAGTGAACGCTTGTTAAAAGATATTTAAAAATATGTGTTTCTAATTAGTTATTAGTTTGCAGTGCTCAGTAGGAATACAGAGATAGAGATTATTCACGCCGTGCTTAGGAGACTGAGGCAAATTTTACATTTTAAAATATAATATGAAGTCTCGACCTCAATGTCTAAATAGAGGAAACACGCACTTAATTACAAGGCTGGATTTAAGGCAAAAAAAATTCATCAAAAAAATCCTAACTTTTAGTTAAGCGCAACTCCATTTTTAACTCTTTTTTTTTTTCCTTTCCCAACTAAGGTAATTGAGGGTAAAATGGAGATATGGTAATAATTTTTTTAAAAAAATATTTTTTATTTTAAAATATATTTTTTATTTTTAAAAAATAATTTTTAATATTAGTTCGTCAAAATAATCTAAAAACATTAAAAATATTAATTTCAAACAAAAAATATAAAAATTATTTTTTAAAAAAATATTTTTAAAATATAAAAATAAATATACTTTTAACGTATGATCATAACAATTGTTTTGACAAAAAAAAAAAACCTGATAAAATTGTAATTCCCTTCGTGATCAATTAATCAATATTAAAAAACCATAAACAAAAGGTCAAAGATTTAGTTGGGTTTGACTAAAAATTGAGGTGTTTTTTTTTTTTTAATCAATTAGCCTAATATAAAAGTGCATTGGAAATACAAAAAGGCTTAGCTAAGTGACATCATTTTTTATATACATATTAATTTGTTACGATTATGCCTACCCTCACTTGCATGACGGATTCAATTAGTCAGTCCATGGTAATGAGATGAGGATGATCTGATCCGGATCCGGATCCAACCGGAGATGAAACAATTTCCATCTGCCAATTCAGGCGTGAATGAGACTGATTTCTAATAACCACAGTAGACATTATAGGGCTACGTTGCCGAGCGTTTATGATTTCAAAACCATAATTATAATATACCATGCAATCTTTATCATAATTTATATCTCCTGACTTGTATTTCGCCAACTTTATTACTATCAGAGTCTTGTACAAAGTAGGAATCACGTGTATAGCGTCTCCTCTCTTTTTTTGGCATTTGAATCAACCACAGTGCCTAGCTAACCTCCAAGCACCATACAATACAATCGTTATTGTTACTGCTAGAACTTCATCGTGTCTTGTGCAATCCATTCATGATTTCAGTTCTTATCCACTCATTGCTAACTGCACAAATCTAGAAAGCAGGCAGCACTTAGTTATATACAGGGCTACTCCACACATTCTGTGTAACCTTATGCAGCAGCAGCACACTGCATGCAGCTCTCCCATGACCTATGACAGGTCTATTTGTTGAGAAATGGAAGAAACAAACTCTTCTTTATCGAACAGAAATCGAAAAACGAAGCAGATTATGCTCTGATATATTCACGCATGTCCCCAACAGTTACTCTCTATCACTTATTCCGATCTGTTTAGCTTCAGCTGGGTCGTCATAATAGACCGGACGATGCAAATTCTTTGAGGCAAATGTGTGTTTTGTCCCACATGGGGACATTTTTTAGAACCATAATCGTATTAATTAATTGCTAGGATGTGATGAGCATGCACGTTGACATTCACGATCAAATCAAAAGTACAGATCAAGCTAAGGTGAGATCAGGCATGCGATCAACTATTGGTCATTGTGCGATCATCTACATGCCATTCCTTGCTATCGAGTGAAAAATATAACTGATAGATAATAGCAAATTGATAGCTGGGTTCTACATTTGATCTAAAGCAGATGAAGCAATTCTCTCTTTCATACTGCTGATTGTGATATATAAACAGAAAATGAAAACGCCACACGTCTCTAATTAGAGTATCAGATAAATAGCTCTTGAGCTGAATAAATACGGCAACTGCATTTCTTTTTAGATGTTAGGAATGGCTAAATGAAACCAGACCGGAAGAAATTACAAAAACCCAACAATAGTTGGACCGTTGAGCTGCAAGAAGCTAACTGAAAAGAGCAAATCTATCCCTTCCTCTCCTTACCTGGTTGAAGGAAGGCATGAAATTTATACCCATCCTGGTGTTCGAGGAGAAGCTGCTGCCCAAAGGATAAATGAATCATAAGAAAGTGATCTGAGATATATACACTACTTAAGAAGCTTGTTGCAGGTGCCAACACCAATGGCTGCAGCAAGATGCCAGCCAGCATGAAGGAAAGGAGTACTGGGAAAGCAATCATCAGCAATGAAAAGAACACCCCCCAACAACGATGACATCTTATGCAAATTATGTGCCATCCTTAGATCTGGATCTTTTAATGCCCTTTTTGCAAATGCTACCTGGAAAGAATAATTCAAGGGAAATCCAATCATTAGCAACACGAATATAACCACAAAAAATTGACAAACCCAATTGAGTTCAAATTAGCACCAATGAAGGAAATCAATATATTATTATTTGGTGAATATAGCAGTGTAAATCCACACTGGCTTTTGATTTTCAAGTTTTCATTGGTCACGTCCTTGGCCTCAGAAATATAGACGTGCCATGCACTCAGCAGGTTGCTGGTATTCAAACTACAAGATGCTGTTCAGTAATTAATAATTTCTTGAAATCATAGTTATAACCAAGCTGAGCAAGCATGAAGGAAAAATAAAGCCAGTCTAATATATAAATCCATTTTCAGCAATTATTTCGGTTCCTGGCTATTCAACAATAGAAACTGTCATTGGCATCATCATTTTAGTCACAAGATTCGTGGACCAAGGCAAACTGAACTCTAATCACCTTTTTAAGAGGTAAGAAATGAGGTAATTTACCTCCATCATCCCTGTATGAATAGCAGAGACCATCAGAGGCTGGACAGGCAATAATGCTGCAGATGCAGCCATCAAAAACTTTGGGTTCTCATTTCGTAGGGCCCTTGACAAACACTGCAAAAGATAATTCAGTTATCAAATTCATGCCCGTGTAGCTCAAATACAGCAAAAGTGTGAGAAGAAAGCATTACTTATTAGCAAAGGAATAACTAAACCAAACAGCAGAGCAGAGCTTCAAAAATAGTTCTATTTGCAGTTACTTTGTCCTCGTGCATTCAAAGAGATTTCCTTGCAAGTTTGCTTCAATTTTGAGGTCAGAAACTGGAGTTCAATTGTGTTGCTAGAGTAAATTTTAAGAGTCTTCTTTGTTTCCTTCTTTTTTTTGGTTAGTGGTCAATGTATCCTCAAACGAGCTTTTGTGCTTTGGGACTAAGTCTAGGGGGCACTCGACAACACACTAGGCATGCTATCCACATCTGGTCTATTGTGTTCAAGTGAGATTAATTTTTCAAGACCTCTACTTCGTGAAACCCAAGATGGTAACAAATGCGACCTTTGCAAGAGGAAGAAAGTGCCAAACAAGAGACAGGGCCACCAGGAAGGAAACAGGAGAAGCACTGAACTCCCTTCCGGCTAATGAAGATACTACTCCACCATGTCAGAGGAATTTCTATAACAGAGAAAGGAAGTATAATCTACAATCTAGACACCCTTAAGGATGAAGAATGGAGAGAATTTTTCTACCAGAATTACACCCTGATGGGTGCACAAGAGTAGTTATAAGAACGTTGCAAGATTGGTGTGCATGTGTGAAACTAAACATAACATTTTACAGGGGTGCAACATTATTTAAGAAGTCAAAACAGGCATATAGAACAGGTGTATCTGAAACATGGAAGAATTGAATGCTAAAAGGCAACAAAAAAAAGAATAGGATTTGAAGTGCACTATTCATAAGAAGATGTACACAGCGATATGAGGGAAATCTGTGGAGACAAGAGGTGCGGATGTGAGGTGAGGTGACTGATGGCTTCCATGAAATGAAAATCGATGTTTTGTAGATTTGTAACTTGGGGTATTCAAACAGGTCATAAGACAAGTATATGACTGAATTCAGAACACAAAAGGAGGGGAAGAAAAGATAAAAAGAACACTCAATATATGAGGATGCCAGGGATTACACCACGTGGCCCAGTTGCCTAATATAGCATAAAACTGAATCAAACATAATGCACATGAACACTTCAGCCACTTAATCATTGCCATCATCATTGTTGTTTTTGAATTTAACACTTAAAAAAAGGTGCTAAACCAGATACGTGAGTGTCAGAGCTGAGAAGTATCGCATCTAATTCCACAAATAACAGTCCAGCTCAGCATATATATTCAAATCTAAGCATGCCTATAACCTCAATAGTATAGTTCTGCTAAAATGCAAGAGTTAATTTGGACAACATACTACTGTCGCTGTGGCTATCATTGTATAGTCAAACCATCTCAAATACTTCCTCAGCTTTCCTCTTGAAGAATGATACAAACTTGAGGCAACTCCAACTCCAATTAATGAGTTAGCATACAACTTAGTATTCAAGTTCTTCCTGTATATACAATAGAGAAAAGAATCAGAAAAGTATATGTTTATAAAGCATCTCCCAGAAAAATATTACTACCTTGGAGCCTGGATACCGAGAGCAATAAAAGGAAGAGAAGTAATCACATTAGCAACTGTTTCTGCAAGATGTTGATCACCTAGTGAAAGTATATACATTAGAGCGCATATTAAATGTAATAAATGAATTACCAAGATTAAACGGTTTATATTTATAATTGTAATACCATGAATACAGCCCTGGATAGGCCTCAAACATCCTGGTCTTTGCTGCCATACTCTCCTGGAGAAGAAATAAAAGACAAGTTATTGTTGGTGGGATCTCACCAATTTAACAGTTTCATAACTTTGTAGACCTGAATATATCTTATGTGTGGGGCTAAACAGATTTTACATTGGTGCTACTGGTAATTTAGCAGTGAAACTTGTTTTACACTTACTGCATCAACAGCAGCTGATTCAATCCATTGCCTGATCTTTCACAGGTTGATTGGGGGAAGTCCCCCTGTTGATTGATCTCTTTCAAAGCAAATGGAGAATGAGGGACAACATGGATGCCATGCACACCCTCTAGGGTTTTACTGGGATTGAATGTACTCTGGTGACTCATAATGTCATAAGTATGATTGCCAGCAAGATTGCTGGCATCAAAAGGATAAGTTGAATATTCTTCTCAATTTCTGCATCAAAACAGAACATGAATTCATTACAGAGAGCACACGTACTTGGGTCTATCAGAAATTAAACTACCCTTTATTTGTCTGCAAGTGTCCTTAGAAGCAGAGATATCAAGGCTGTTAAGGAAAGAGAATATTGAACTGATCATATAACCAAACAAAACAGGAAAATAAGCTCAGAACTTGTGTATTCTACATGAGCAGCTACAACAGGGAGGGCACATCAATTAACCATTGCGCTATATGTAGTAAACAAAGAAAAAGTATTTGAATAGTATTCGGACAACCTTCACAATTGCGGCCTAGCTTCTAATAGAATCTGTAGATAGTACTAAAATCTTGGAGTCCAAGTCCCCCTTTCATCATGTTTAAGGAGTTTATTGGCTAGGAATAGTCATAACTGCCAGCCTACCATTTCGAGCATAACTTCCAGCCTACCATTTCGAGCAACATATTACATAACTCAAGTCTTGGAGCAAAGAAATAATCTCAAACTAAACGGGTCGATTTTTTTCAAGTCTTTTGCTCCATCCAAGGCCATATTTATCAAAAGATTCTAAGAAATTAAAACTCACTACCCTATTTAACCTAAATCATTTTTTCCTACATTACTATACCTTCCACCCTCACCACATCAATATTCTATACACATTCATTTATAGGGCCATTGTTTTACACGGACGTGTCATCTCAGACAATATATTTTCCGACCTAACATAATTAGCATAAACTCCACCTTCATAAGAATTTGATCATTTGGCTAGAAGGAGGAAGCTGCAAAACTACTCAAAAAATCTAATCAAGAAAAAACTTATCATGAACACGTGAATACAATGGGGTAAAAAGCGAGTACTCTTGGCCACAAAATCACTAAAATCAGCAAAGAAGATTGTGGAGCCAATTAGCAAGCGTATGTGAGAAATTATATCCGAATCAAGATTGGTGTGACATTCAACTAAATGTTAATGAAATCCAAACTTATCAATGCTATTCTTATTGGAATGGATCGAATCCAAACTCATGATGTCTTGTTCAATCGCAGGAATTCCAAAATTTTACTCAAGAAAACTCTAAAGCTGCTTCTAGCAAAACCCCTCTAGTTTCGCATCTGTTCCTTAATCAAGAAATGTTTAATGCAGGACTTAATTAACAAACCTTATTTTTCCTGAAGGAAAAAAAAAAAAAAGACAAGAGTAAAGCAAAGCCCTTTCTTAACTAGTTCTATAAAAGAAAGAAAAACCCGACGTTGAAAAGTGACAGTGGGTCCTGAGAATATCACACTAAGCATAGCAGACACAAACGAGCACGACCATTTTAGAGTTTCGATTAATTAGAACATAAACATAAACACATGCAGAAACAAAAGGACATAAATAAACAGATATATAATTGTGGTATGGAGAGAAAGATACCCCAGAAGATGTGCGTGCTGAGTTAAGGAGGGAGGCGGGAGGGGTTGAGTGTTTATGAGGAGGAGGAGAGGACAGCAGGGAGGACGAGTTGAATTGGGAAGGTGAGTGGAAAAGCGGGCACTTGGACAAGAAAAAAGGAAGGAGAAGAGAATATGAGAGGGAGAGATGCGCATGAATCCCACGAATCTTCTTCCTCCTTTGTATTTCTACTTTCCGCATATTCCACCTCGCCAATAAATGTGCCATATTGGTTTTACTTTTGCCTGCCAGTGCCATCATCGTTGGCACTCGTCCTTCTTCTCTATTTTTTTCATTTTTCTTTTTTTAAAAAAAAAATTACCCTTAATTTCGTTTTTGACAACCGATTATAATTTGTAAAGGCCATTGGCCTAGATCTTCTCTGTCTTGCAAACACACCACACACCCAATTATTAGCTAATGGTTTAATTAGATACCATTGATTAAAATTGGATTGAGTCTAATGCATTTTTGGTTGGTGAATGTGTGAGCTGTTGCTTAGGTATTTTTTTTACTTTGAAATTCTTTTAATAATACCTTTATTTATTTTTTAAAATTAATTTTTAATACTAGCATATTAAAAAATAAAAAAAAATATAAATTACTTTTTTCCATGAAGATGAACACGATCAACAAAAAATTTAATATGGATAAAATATATAATATTCATTAAAGTCAAATCCAATCTAAAGCTCTAGCCATATTAGTGTCCAGCATAATAATTGCAACTATGATAGGGTAGATTTATTTATTTATTTATTTTTTTGCAAGGACACTGGATTGAATATTATTTTTTCTTTTTTAATTTAACAGATGTCCAAATCAGCATTGCTTTTACAACACGTGACAACTCCTTTATTACATAACTATAAAATCACGATCGCTAAAACTTGAACCTGTTTTACCGAACAAAATCACTTAATTCATAACTATTAAGAAAAGCCTGCATTACGCAAATTATTATTATTATAATTAGTGATTAAGATTATGCTAAGTAGAATTATTAGTCTTTATCTAAAACTGATTTTTATATATTATAAAGTTTACTTTATTGAGTCTTTTTAAGAGTTTCTACGGAGTCCAAATTTACGGCAATTTTCTTTTTGTTTGTTTTGAAGCAAGGGAGGTGCATTGCTTCCTTCCTTCCTTCATTAAGCTCTAAGCAATAAACAGTCAACAGAATCCAACACCAAGGCCCATCTACTTCTCACAAGGAAATCCAACATTACCCGATAAAGAAGCCCGTAAAACCACCAATCCGATTCTTCCTCCATTTTTCTATATATTAAAATAATTTAAAATAAAAAAATAATATTTTCAAAAGAAAATTTGAAATGTTAATGTAAATAGACTATTTATGTATAAATTTTTTTATTTTTAAAAATCACTTTACTATTACAGTATTTTTTATTTTTTTAATTCCGGTTACTTTGAATGGTACTGAGTTGAATTTAACGAATGCAAGAAACACTATTTTAGAATTTCATAAATTAGGTTATATAAAATCAAAGTTTATATTCGCACAGCTAATATGGAATTAAAGAAACAAGATGTTATTCTAACCTTTGAAAAGTCAAAAGAGTCAATAAAACTTACTCTAGTTACCGTTAATCTTTCCTGTGGCTGTTTACTTACACTGCGTATGCTTTCCACGGTGGTTTATTATCCTCCCTAGAAGGGCTATTGGTTACAATTAACTTGTTCATGATTCCTTCAGGCAAGGTTTTTTGTGTCTTGTTCCAAGCAGGGATGAATCTAATGTACCAAGCAAAAAAAAAAAAGAAAAAGAAAAAAAACTGATCGAGCTCGCCTAGGCTCAGCCCATGTGAACTGAACTGTCCCTAGAACGCAGCCCAGACAGCTGAACACGACCTAAAGGCTCAAGCGCAACCGGCTACGGGAAAACCAGACTTTTTTGTGTATTTTTATTTTATTTTATAGTGCCTCAATTATTCACTAACGGGACAGTAATAACATGTTTTTTTTTTTGGTCATGCCTAAAAATTTTCGCGCTAGTTAAAAGATAGTGGGCTGAACGAGACATTGCAATGCCGGTCGGTTAAATCGATTACAATGTTTTTCAACACGTGTTCGATGACGTTATTGTATTGATGTTAAGAATAAAAATATATATAAAAAAATTATTTTAATATATTTTATATAAAAAATAATTTATATCATAATATCAAATACAGAATAAATTCTCAATTTATAATTTGTCTTACAAGTGTATAGGTACTTGTACAATACTCCTGTGTGTATATGCTACTTATTTTTATTTTTATTATTTTTAAGCACGCGGAATATTATAAATAAATTTAT
Source organism: Populus euphratica (assembly GCF_000495115.2). Classification (NCBI taxonomy): domain Eukaryota; kingdom Viridiplantae; phylum Streptophyta; class Magnoliopsida; order Malpighiales; family Salicaceae; genus Populus; species Populus euphratica. Next base: position 207,751 of record NW_011499924.1, on the reverse strand, counting down.
ACTTGCCTTTAGGTCCACAAACTGTCAGCTCTTTTCTTTCCGAGGACCGTCGATTAATTCAACCTGATTCAATAATTGTTTGCTGGCAACTAAAATTCTTGAACGCTGTTGAATCCGTAAACCCATACATTTTGTTGCTGTTACAATAATGCCCATTTGCTTGCGTTCACCGGTTAAAAGTTTTAATATTTAAGAACGTGACAGGTGTCATAAAACTGTGGCGAAGGCGCCAGCGAAAACCCTAGCACTCTTCTTGTAACTTCTCATCTCCAATTTTGTGTGGAAAATAATTATGCTTAATAATTTGCTTAAGAACTTTTTATGTTCTTCCAAAAATACACAAAGTCTAGTTTTGTATTATTAACGTTATAGCAAGGAAAACAACACACACACTTCTAAATTGTTTTTTTAAAAAACCTTTTGTTTGTCCTAGAAGAAACAAAGCTGTTCTTTAACCATTCAAAGTTTATAAACAAACTCGTAAACTCGAACTATATTCAACTTATCTAACTCAAAACTCGTAAGCTTACTTGATTAAGCATTGAATTAAACTCGGGAGTCAACTCATCTAAAAAACTTCCTAACGAAGTTTGTGAGCTAAAGACCACAAAAAAAGGTTTGGGAGACTTCGAATTAAACTTGCGAGACAACTCATCTAGGAAACCGCGCTCCAAAATATGCTAAGAAGCATATAGGATTTAGGAGGGGGAGGGGGGTGTTGGGGGCGGGGACAAGAGGAGTACATTTATTGTTTTGGGGAATAGTTTGTTTGGCACCATAATCAGTGGGAGTGTGGTTTTTTTCTCATGTCACAATAACTTGTCGGACACAATTATAAGACTTAAATGAATGCAGTGCATCTTGTGATTTTTTATAATATTTTTTTTCTCTTTCGTTCAAATATTTGTTCAGGTGATAAAAGAATCTAGGCTGAATTCAGACTCGTTTATTTACCCTTTCATGAATTAACACTAGTAATGCAATTAAGCTCAAAATAATATAATTTTAGACTCATCATCAACACGTGTCAAAGTCGAATCTATTCAATTAACCATTAGTGTGTATTCAATAATTAATTAAAAATATATTATGTTGATATTTTTAAAATATTTTCTATTAAAATTGGAGTTTTTATATTAAGATTATCTGAAATTACTTTGAAAGGCATCATTATGGTCCCAATCGTATTTTGAAGAAACATTACCAAACAGGGCATAATTAAACTTATATATTTATTTTGAAAAGAGGCATAAATATTTCTCAGCAGAGTTCACCCGTAGCGCTAATCAAAGGGGATATAAAATATGATGTTAATAATAAGTGCTACTTAAGTGGAAATAAGAAAAGAAAATTAATAGCTCCAAATTAAGACAGGCATCCGTCCTTGGCAATCAATCAATCCACCGGTATCCTAAGAAATGATTAAAAGTCTCATCAAGACCTGATTAAATATCACTGGTTGAGAAATGAGAAGCTCATGCGGTGCCATATACAGGCCATTTCTCTTGTACCTCTTGATGCTTTAAACTAAAAGATTAGATCATGATGGTTTTAGCTGTCCTTCCCGATTTGCATTGCTGCCATAAACATCAACTTCTCGCTGCTTCTCTATGTATTTTTATACGACGGGTCCGATTTGTATAGTTTATACGGTTCCCCCTTTAACTACCTTCTGTATATTGTGTGTGTGTGATATGCATGCCAATCCCAGGGAGAAAGAAAAGGAAGGAAACAATACGAAGGGAAAAAAATTAAAAAAAAAAAACCACCTTCTCTTGTATTTCTTTTGATTCCTCTTGGTGTGATGAGCATATATAGTAGGAAATATTTTATGAAAAATAATCTCTGCAAAGTTTTGTGGTTGTATAGTAATTAATTACGAGATAGAGATATAAATAAGAACTTTGAATTATCTGCCCTAATCGTGCATGCTTGGTTTAGCATTAATTACTTGACGATGTCCAAAAGGACTGAGAGTTAAGAATTTAATGTCGTTTACACTCGTAAGGAAAGCAATGAAGGGAAAGAATGGACTCTGCACGAGGACAACCGTATGGACACAGAAAAAGGATAACATCGGCTTGATTCTGATCAGAAAGTACGTTGTATAAAACGACTGTGCGATATACATGGACGTATGGTTGCGTTGAATGTCTTGGAATGCTGGGATTTTCAATGTATGGATTGTATGCAAGATGTACGTACGTAGAAACTTATGTGGTAAAAAAAAGTAAAGGAAGGCCTGCATTGAAGCTTAATTCCTAGAAGTCAAACGCAGTTGACAAGGAGGGATTAAGGGATTTTTTTTACGTAATGTTTAAATGTAGATATATAGTTATCTCAAACATTTGTTCTCTGTCCTAATAATTTTCCGAGTTCAAATCTTGAGGTTGGTATTTGAGAAAATTTATTAAATTCTTCTCACTGCATCAAGTTAACATGGAAAGTATTCAACATCATAAAAATGACTTGATTTTAATTACTAAGTAAATTAATCTTATAAAACCTTGTCATGACAAAAAATCTCGAACAAATTGTATTTACAATTAATGGCGCGCGCACTAATTTTTAGATAATCTCATTGCCCCAATGCATTAATTAATTTCATGGAGAACGGTACTTAAAATATCTATAAGAATACTGGAGCTGTAACATGTAAAGTTTTAATGAATTATATATATATTTATGGTAGAATTTGAATCCAAAGATTGAGCAAGAAGATCAAAAGTCTTTACCAAAACAAGGGCTGTGGACAAAATGGGCAATTAAGCGATTCGAAGACGTATGTGCGCTGCAGTAAGATGGGCAAAGAAAAGAGAGAAATTCCCTAAACTAGAACTAACAAAATAAAAGCTATATTAAGATAAGCACAAGTTGGATATGACATGCAAAATGCAGTGGAAAGACAAAGTTTATTGTTTACCAAAGCCTATTTTTCTCTATGAATTCGTTGACACAAATAAATTTGAATAATACTCCGGAGACAGCGGCTATTAATACTGGACAGTCCCACAGCACTCTCTCCAAGCAACATGAGAATAAAAAAGAACTAAATAAAACAGTAAAAACAAAGACAAAACAACAGATACCCAAAAGCTAAGAGAAAGCAAATCTAGTAGTATAATAGTACTAGCGTACGTGGTGTGAGACCGTGAGAGTGGAAGGTGCTAAGTCCAATTATTCGCTGAGTGAAATACTTGAGAAAATATAAGAAGGTTCCAGGAATCAAGGGTCAAGATCATGTGAGTAGACCCATGAGATGAGGAGCAACCAAAGCTAAAAAGCTCATTTCTCTCCAGGCTCCAGTTATTGATCTCTTGTTTGGAAGCAACTTTCAAAATTCCATAAAGGATTTCACAGAATTATCCAAACCCCACTACTTTCTTTTACACTAGCTAATATTGAGTGAATTTAGAGATCCCAGTTAACCTTTTTTATGGTCTGCTTGAGGGTGGCGTAAGTAGTCTTTGCTATTTGCTACATATATTTGGTGCAGTATGATATCTCACCATAAAGTTGGAGTAGAAGCAGCAAGAGGTAGAAGATATGCTGGGGCTGCTAGAGCTGCGATTATCTTCTTATTCTGGATTCTGTTAATTCTTGCTCAGTTAGGTGTCTTTTTAGTTGTTCATGAAGAAACTGATAAGCTGGTGAAATCCCTGCCAAGAAAAGCCAGGTTTTTTGAGACAGGGTCTCTTCATGCATCTCCAAACCAAGATCAGCCTGTGAACATTGATGGAGGAGATCCAGATGCAGTATACGAAGACGATAAAAGGGTAATTCACACTGGTCCTAATCCTCTTCACAACTAGGAAGGAAGAAAGGTAGGTTCTGGTACTTTTGTAAGCTACTATAAGGTTTAGTGCTAGAAGTTCATGAGTGAGATAAATGTGTAAGATGGTTTCTGCTTTCAGCTTTTTGTTCTTTACTTTTGTTTCCTTTTGAATATTAGAGTGTATGAGAGAGAAGAGAGCATTGTCTTTAGCCTTTTCAGTCATGTTTAGTAAGGTTGCGACAGTAGTGTAGTAATGGTGTGTGAGGATGAGGGCAAATGAGAGGGCTAGTGCTAATGCTCTGGTTTCTTTTTCAATGTTTTCTTCTGCTGTACCCTTCTGCTATAATTCATTGTCTTTGAATTTAATTGTAGTTACTCTTATTCATCTACTTAGCCACACACGTCCAGGTATCTCATCAACTAAATTTGAATTCTTGCTATCCTTTTCACCGTCATTCTTAATTTTTGGTTCAAAATTTATCTACAGATTAAAACACAAAATAACATTTGCACAAAAAAAAAGGATGCATAACCTAGACTCATAGCCTTGATTCACTTAAGTTCCCGCTATAATAAAATACACAGAAGAACCTGCTAAACAGTGTCCGTGTATGCTTCATGCAGTGAAGAACGTTTCTACCTTGACTCTCCCAAAAGTAAGAAATTCTACTTTAATTAAATATACTATTCCTTTCTCAGTTGAAAGGAGCTTTTCTTTTTCTACTCAAAAGTGGAGAGCAAGGTCAGATGCCTAACCCTTCTTTCCTTCTTTTATACAATCGGATGGTCAACAAAACTCATCAGTTTCAGTACCCCAAAAGGCAAAACAAAAGGTGGAAGGAGTGGGATTTGATGCATATTTTATTTGCATGGAGATTGAGAACAGAAGTGCTAGCTTGCTACTACTCCTAGCATATGTTTTTGACAAAGCAGAATTACCATGATGTTATGATGTTAATTATTAAAGTTACCACGTACCGAATCGTCAAAAGAGAAGAAAGAAATTCATGTCTTCGCATAACGTTAACAACCCAGTATACATATTATCAAGAACGTTTCGATATAACCATCTAGGTGGTGGCCAAGTGGTAAAAACTTGGGACTAAGGGGTTTGTTCCCTCTATAGTCTTAGGTTCGAGTTTTTGGTTGCTCATATGATAGCCACTAGAGGCTTACATGGTCATTAATTTCAGGACCCGTGAGATTAGTCGTGGTGCGCGTAGGCTGGCCCGAACATCCACGCTAATCTAAAAAAAAAAGAACATTTCGATATTGGTAGGAGAATAGATGGACGGCTTGTAGATTGGAAAATAGTTACCAGTGGAACATTAATGTTGTTGTGGTGTATGCCAATCACGTATCCGGTTCAGAGACCGTGGCACAAACAGACCTGGCTATGGGGGATTATTCCTGAGAAAAAACCACTCTTTTTCATTATTCTGGGCCAACACGCTTTCTCAAGTCTTGGGACACTGTACCGCCTATCAAATATTATACTAATTAATACCAGGAGGAGTCTAATCAACAGTGTTCTGTTTTCTACATTTATGGTATGCCTGGAGTCAATTAAGCAGCCTCCAGATGGGGGTCCTCGCCTTCCTCCTGGATGACCACAATATCCCTATACCATTCCCTTGCTGAATGTGGAGGGAAATCTCTATTCCATGCCCTTTGGGGTAGCTCCGATTATTTATTGGAAAAAAAAGAAAGAAGTTATATTACTTGTGTAGGCCCCGTTCTCTCTCTGATTCCATGTTAATTTTTGGTCTTATTATGTCACCTTTGGACAAAGCAAGCTCTCAATGTGTGACCTTTTCATTCGAATCAGTTCTGTCTGGTGAACTGTGAAAATCTCCATGCAATGGCTGGAGAGAAGGGTAGATATTTTCTTCTATTATAAGTTTCGACAAGTTCAAAAGATTCTGTGGAAGCATGAGAAGCCAAGGACTGAAGATCAATTTAATATATTTTGTGGAAAGGGAGATAGTTTTTCCCTGAGAAATGAATGTTTGCTTGAGGCCAGTATGGAGCATTTAAGTGTACGAGTTAAAGAGGGTGTGATGAGAGTGCAACTACCTCCTCCTCTCTCCCTCTCATCAACTTCCATAAAACTCTTTTTTATGGCGTCCACCCACCCAAGCTCCTGCTTGTTTTTAGTTTGCTAGCTTGCATTTCTCATTTTGATATCTCCCTTTGAGCTATCATTATCATTTTTATCACCAATTAAAAAAATGATGGGAGCAAGAGAAGGGGCCCACAATGGTACGGTTGGTTGGAAATGCTAAATTTAATACACTGCATCAACCACCCAAGAGGTTCTATTAATGTTAATCAATGGAGGTCGCATTCGTCCGCCTCGAGTACGGCAAAAACACGGTGGTTGCTTTCTAATACTACCGTTGGTTTTCAAAATCTGACTTCGTTTTGTTAGTCATTCCTTGGCAAATCTATGTGTTTGGTGAGAATGTCCTCTCATTTAACACGCAAACAATTGACCTTGATTTTTAAGTAAAAAAGGAAGAATAAAAGCATTAGGAAAAAAAAAATGAAAGCCGGTGTTATGAGATTGATTGAGCATTATTCCATTTTTTAACCTTTTAAAAGCAGAATGCAAAGAGTGTATTATTTTTAAAAGTAAAATTTGTTAAAATATTCATCATAAATAATTTGATTTTTTTAATATTTTTAAGCTTCAATGTAGAGACTGTCATGTGATATAATAGTCGGGCTTTTCTTCTTCTTTCTCTTTTTTTTTTCTTCTTCTCTTTTTATCTACATAAAAGTATCCTTTCATTTATTTTTTTCATCAAAATTGATTTTTATTTTTTAAAATTTTTTATCTTTTTTTATATAGCAAAATTAATTTATATTCTTTTGATTATTATTTATTTTTTTATATCATTTTTTTAATTTTCAATTTTATTCACCGGCATTTGATTTCAAATTATTTTTTATTAAATATAGTTTATATTTTTTTATTGTTATTTCTTTTCTTGTGGAGTTTTTTATTGTATTTTTTCAATTTTATCCCTTGATATTTTAAAATTTTAATTCATTAGTTTTAGATTTACCTTTTATAAAGTTAGTTATAGGCTTATAATTAGAGTTATGGGTTTTAAAAGTTAAACATGTGCTGTCTTTGTTTTTTAATTTTATTGTTCAATATTTGATTTTTTAAAATTGATATTTTTTTAACTTTTTTTATGATATTGTGCCCATAATCTCGGGGCTAGCAGGTTAATCTGTGTTGATATAAAAATTTTTAATTAATTTTTTTTAGTGTTACCCTTAAATATTGAATTATTTAATAATTAAACTTCACAATTTTATTTAGTTTCTTGTTGGGGTTACCTTGATATCAAGACCAAGTTATATATTTGACATGCTAACTCACATGAACTTGATGTGGGTTTTTTTCTATTTTTTTATATTGTTAACTTTTTTTGTCAATTTATTTATTATTGTTGTATTTTTTATTTATATTATTTAAATTAATCAACCTTATTAACCTGATTGAGTCAATAACTTCAATCTTTTTTTTTTCTCTTCGAATACTTGTATCATCTTAGCAATTTGTTTTACATTAAAAAAATTTTAAGTTACCCACAACATATCATGGCCCTGCCTAGTTGAATATATACATGCAAGTGCGACACACTTAATTCAAAAGTGTGTAGATAGATGCCTAGCGAGTAGCAAGCAAAGTAATGAATACTGCTAGATTGAGTTAATTTTTTTATAACATAAAAAATATTCAGCTAATGATAATCTAAGATAACCCGGGTTAACTTTACTAGCACACAACCCCTCATATGAAATTGAGTAAAAAAATTTGCAAAGCTAAAAACCTAATACCCAATATCAAATGATAAAATAAAAAAAATTTATAAAAATAGTGTTGAAGAAAAAAAAAAACAAGTCAACCTAATTTAACTTAACTAGCCAAGCACTTGCGATACGAGATGAAGATAAAAAATAAAATAAACTCTCAAGATAAGGACCTATCAAAGTAGGGACCTATCAAGAAAGATCAAAGTTTAATACAAAAAACAATGAAAACAAAAACTAAACTAATCTAGATTAATGTGACTAGCTCGCATTCGAAATAACCTCACAAAAAAAAAAGTAAAAAAAATAACAAGGCTCAAAAGTCAATAATTTAATGTTAAGTGATGAAATTAGAAGAAAATTATTTTCATAAAAAAAGATCAAGAAAAATAATTGAGTCAACTTAAGTTAACTCGGTAAACTCACCACCCATGATATTATATTAAAATAAAAAGAAGAGACTTTTAAAAGAATAACCTAGCAATAAAGACCATAGTTTTTAAACCTGGTCCGGTGGCTGGCCCGGTCCAAGGCCCGAGTTCCGGGTTTTGACCGGGTCACTGGGTTTTGACCGGGTCGAACGGGTCGGCCGGGTCAATTTCTATTTTAAAAAAAATTCAAAACGACGTCGTTTTAATAAAAAAA
>NW_011499924.1:134596-199478 GCF_000495115.2 Populus euphratica | reverse complement strand
AAAAATAAATAAAAGTCAACGGGTTACCACCGGGTTTTTGACCGGGTTTTGCCGGGTCATCCCACCCGTCGGGTCAACCAGGTCACGCCGGGTCATGGCTTACCTTTAAAAATTTTTTATCTTTTTTATATAGCAAAATTAATTTATATTCTTTTGCTTATTATTTATTTTTTTATATCATTTTTTTAATTTTCAATTTTATTCACCGGCATTTGATTTCAAATTATTTTTTATTAAATATAGTTTATATTTTTTTATTGTTATTTCTTTTCTTGTGGAGTTTTTTATTGTATTTTTTTAATTTTATCCCTTAATATTTTAAAATTTTAATTTATTAGTTTTAGATTTACCTTCTATAAAGTTAGTTATAAGCTTATAATTGGAGTTATGGGTTTTAAAAGTTAAACATGTACTGACTTTGTTTTTTAATTTCATTGTTCAATATTTTATTTTTTAAAATTGATATTTTTTTAACTTTTTTTATGATCTTGTGCCCATAATCTCGGAGCTAGCAAGTTGGTTAATTTGTGCTGGCATAAAAAATTTTAATTAATTTTTTTTAGTGTTACCCTTAAATATTGAATTATTTAATAATTAAACTTTACAATTTTATTTAGTTTCTTGTTGGGGTTACCTTGATATCAAAACTAAGTTATATATTTGACATGCTAACTCACATGAACTTGATGTGGGTTTTTTTCTATTTTTTTATATTGTTAACTTTTTTTGTCAATTTATTTATTATTGTTGTATTTTTTATTTATATTATTTAAATTAATCAACCTTATTAACCTGATTGAGTCAATAACTTCAATCTTTTTTTTTTCTCTTCGAATACTTGTATCATCTTAGCAATTTTTTTTACATTAAAATTTTTTTGAGTTACCCACAACATATCATGGCCCCTGCCTAGTTGAATATATACATGCAAGTGCGACACACTTAATTCAAAAGTGTGTAGATAGATGCCTAGCGAGTAGCAAGCAAAGTAATGAATACTGCTAGATTGAGTTAATTTTTTTATAACATAAAAAATATCTAGCTAATGATAATCTAAGATAACCCGGGTTAACTTTACTAGCACACAACCCCTCATATGAAATCGAGTAAAAAAATTTGCAAAGCTAAAAACCTAATAGCTCAATATCAAATGATAAAATAAATTTTTTTTATAAAAATAGTGTTGAAGAAAAAAAAAACAAGTCAACCTAATTTAACTTGATTAGTCAAGCACCTGCAGTACGAGATCAAGATAAAAAATAAAATAAACTCTCAGGACAGGGACCTATCAAAGCAGGGACCTATCAAGAAAGATCAAAGTTTAATACAGAAAACAATGAAAAAAAAAACTAAACTAATCTAGATTAACGTGACTAGCTCGCATTTGAAATAACCTCACAAAAAAAAAAGCAAAAAAAATAACAAGGCTCAAAAGTTAATAATTTAATGTTAAGTGATGAAATTAAAAGAAAATTATTTTCATAAAAAAAGATCAAGAAAAATAATTGAGTCAACTTAAGTTAACTCGGTAAACTCACCACCCATGATATTATATTAAAATAAAAATAAAAGACTTTTAAAAGAATAGCCTAGCAACAAAGACTGAAGTTAGATAATTTTTTTTTAAAAAAAAAACAAGTTAATCCGAAAGACTGAAGTTAGATAATTTTTTTAAAAAAAAAACAAGTTAATCCGAGTTAACTTGACTAACCGACACTCAGGATAACCCTACATAAAAAAAAAGTGAAAGAATCACATATATTAAGGGCCAATAATTTAATTTCAATAATAAAATTGCAAGAAATAAAATAAAATCTATTCAAGAAATAAAACATTAAGAAAAAAAAACCTAAGTCAATCCGAATTAACTCGACTAATCCATCATGCAGGATATGAGATTGAGAGAAACCAACTAAAAAAAAGTGAAACAAATAACGAAGTTCAAGACCTAGCAATAAAGAGGTCAAATGATATTTTTTTTTAAAAATCAATTCTTAATAAAAAGAATAAAAAAATTATTTTAAACCAAACCCGAGTCATAAGATTGGAATTACTCTATAGGAAGACAGACATTAAAAAACAACAAAGTAAAATCTTTAATCACAAAATAATTTAAAATCCAAACTATGCGAACAAAAACTAATATAAAAATAAATAAAATAAAATAATTAGACTAAATTGAAAAATAAAAAATTACAAAAATTATAAAAAAATAAATTAGACTAGATTGAAAAATAAAAAAATTACAAAAATTATAAAAAAATAATTAAAAAAATAAGAAGCCAAAATAGATTAAAAAGGTTAAATAAAATAAGATACCGAGGAACAAAACTGAAAGAAAGATATATAAAAAAGGGATTAGAAAATCACAACAAAGAAAGGACTAAAATTGAATAAAAAATAAATACAATAAAAAAATTAGGGATGAAAACTGAAAAATAAATAAATCAATAAAAAAATAAAAACTGAGAAAAAAAGCAATCGATATAATAAGGACTAAATTAAATATAAAAAAAATTAAATAAAGTTTTTGAAGATAAAATTTTAAAAAAAATCTAAAACTCAAAAACTTTATGAAGTAAAATAAATAGTAATCAGAAAAATAAAAATAAAAATTAATAAAAATACAGACTAAAAGATATAATTATATTTTTAAAAGGATTGGCATTAATTTCCAGAACAAAAATGAAAAAAAAGAAGAGAAAGATCTATCATAAGTCAACCACACTCGCACCTCAAGCATGTATCACATTGTCAGAAAAAATACACAACACACCGCATCTAATGCCTCTCTAGAAAGCAAAAACTTGGTAACAAGATGATCTTTGCATACGCTGCTAGAATAACATGGGGTCGTCATGTGCTAACCCTTGCATTACCCACTTATTTTTTTTAATGTTATTTAATCTATTGAAATTTTAAAAGGATTCCTAACTAAACTTGAAAATAAAATAAAAAATAGAAGAAAAGGATTAAAATGCCCCTGAATGCAACATTTTTTTTCTCAAATTAAAGGGCAATCATGAAAAGATAAAGAAAACTATCTGTGCAAGTCTTTATATTTCTCTCTCTCTTTCAAGGGTACAAGATACTATGTGAATACTTATAAAGGCAACAAGTAATTTAAATGTGCTAAATAAATTGTATTGACCAATTTATTCCTAAATAAATCTTGGAATGCCTAATAGATCCTTTTAAAAAGACGAGTTTACCTTCAATTACAATCTCTGTAAGTTTTGATGAAAAGACCAAAACTATCATTATACTGTTACAATGTATAACGTAATGTGTGTAGGATGACAGAGGTTGGATTTTTGCATCTCAAAATCATCAGTTGATCAATTAATTCTCAAACGTTTCGATAATCTTACGTTAATCCCTTTCGTTAGTCCATATTACTTCTGATAAGGGGATAAATGCCTTTTCATCCCATAATTTTCGATTTTAATGGCCTACAAAATGTAGACAGTGCATCGATGCCAATTCTCGATTGATTCAATATATTAAAAAATAGAAAACAAGCTGAGGACGAAAAATCGGATCTTGAAATCAAATTTAATTAAAATTGACGTGACTTAATTTCAAAAATCAAAATCACGTGTCTTTCTCGCAGGCTATCCTTCTTGCTTGCCCATCCCACTCTCTTGATCTAAGAAGTTGGAGCAAATCATGCACGTGATGCGAGCCGGAGGAGACAAATCTTTGGTTGGATTCTCTGCACCCGAGGCGTGGCCAATTATACTGCCGTGGCCAAGTGCTATTATGATCATCTTTGTCATCGTCTTTTACCGTCCATCACCATCATTATCACCGTTGATCAGTTGGAGGCCGCAATCACAAGTGGGGTTGCATATGGACTCGTTATGAATAAATATCTTTCAACTGGCTGCATAATTAGCGGGGAGAATCCAAACCCCCGTTATGAGAGGCCCGACATATACGGGTCTAGTACAAGTCAACGAAAGGAGTTAAGGCTATAAGCCAGAGTGGAAAACCAATCTGGATCACCGAGCCCAATAAGAAATCCAGCCCACATCTAATTCCAATCTCTTCCATTGCAAAAGTCACAATTTCTTTTTATTTGTTATCATTTATTCTTTAAAAATCCGTACCAACCTCCATTTTCTCTCTCTCTCTCTCTCTTTTCTTCTATAAAAATCAGAGACCAATCTCTTAGCCGCAACATCACGGTCTACCCGCCACCGATTCCTGGTAGACGCTGTAAAATGCAACACGTGTTTTTTTACGACAGGGCCACAAGCAAACAGCATCACAGACCATTTTTAATGGCAAACCTTATTTAGGAGAATTAAACTGTTAATATAATTTTTATATATTTTTTTAAAAAAGTTTTTTTAACAATTTATCTATATTTAAATATACTTGATATTTAAATATTATATATATATATATTAAAAAAAATTAAAAATGGATTTTTTTAATTTTGAATTTTTTCTCTGTAACGCTGGAGATGCCCTTGGGCAGAAGATGCTTTTTGGCCCCGTCTCTCTACTTCCATATTTCTCCGCAGCAGTCCGCTAACAAAAACACATGAAACAACTAATGAAAAACAAACACAGGCGCTACTCAGTGGCATTTCAGTCATTGACGAGAAAATCTTGAAACGTGCTGAATCCTGGTTGATTAGATGATCGCCCATTTCTTTTCTTAGTGATTGAGACTGTTCTGTTGTGTTCTAAGATTTGTTCTCCAAGGAGTTTGGTCTATTTGATAAAATAGAAGGAAAAAGAAGTTACTTGGTGAAAAGAGTGAAGACAGACATACAAAGAAAAAAAGAAAGAAAGAGATAGGACAAGAAGATACAAGAGGAGGAATCGAAGATACAAGAGGAGGAATCGAAGATACTAGAGAGAAGAAAGAAAGAAAGAGATAGGACAAAAAGAGGAGGAATCGAAGATACTAGAGAGAGAGGGAGAGAAGGTCGATGGCTTGTAAATGTCCATTAAGAGCTCCTGCCTACTCTGCATCTGTTACCACGAAGCTCTCTCCTTCAATTTTGTTCACATTTCATTTATCTCCTTCTAAACGACATCGTCTCACCACCTGCTCTTTGCACAACAGCAATTTCTTATCCTCTCCTATTTCTTCTCGTCGCAGACCTATTTCAGGTGTTAAAATACAGAAATCAAAGAATGCGATAGTCTGCTCTGCTTCGAATCAGAAGAAGAGACAAAGCTTAAATTTTAAGACATTGTTTGGGAAGAAATATTTGTGGCGGAGGATACTTTTCGCGTCCAGGAAAGTCAGGTCCATCATTTTACTCAATGTCATCACCGTTGTCTATGGTACGTTACCTTCTTTATTTTTTATTTTTATAACATCGCTGCTGCTGCTGCTGTTGTGGCGAATTGGAATTAATATACGATCAATAGGAGGCATTCATTGTAATCAATGCTGGTTCTTTTAAATTATCTAGATATTAAGGCTGATTTAGCATATGATAGATAGCGCAGAAATATGCTAGTTTGTGATTGGGGCTTGATTTGTTATTAATTTTACGTTCTTGATTTTAGATTTAAGCTTGCAATTATAGAGATTCCATCATCCATTTGAAATTTTATATATGTCCTTATATATTTTCCATATTACCTTTTGTATTTTTTTTATATGCAGCGAGTAATATTCCAGTTGTGAAAGAAATTGAAGCAGTAATGGATCCAGCAACTTTCACTGTTGTGAGATTTGTTGTCGCTGCCATACCATTCTTGCCATTTGCTTTGCAATCATGGGATGATGCTCGAATCCGTAATGCCGGGATAGAGTTAGGGTTTTGGGTTAGTCTAGGGTACCTAACGCAGGCACTTGGTCTGCTCACATCAGATGCTGGTCGTGCATCATTTATATCCATGTTCACTGTAAGTTTCTTTATCAGCCTCTAGGTTGTATGTCAATCAAAGTTTTTTTTTCCCCCCCGTGTGTTGGTAATTGTACTTAAAGGTTTTTTTTTTCCCGTGTGTTGGTAATTGTACTTAAAGGTACAAAATTGGGCGCATTTTTGTATGACTTTATCAGGTAATTGTAGTTCCTTTGCTTGATGGTATGCTAGGAGCAATAGTTCCTGCACAGACCTGGTTTGGAGCTCTCATGTCCATTGTAGGGGTTGCAATGCTGGAATCCAGTGGATCTCCTCCCAGTGTAGGCTTTCTACTTGATGGTTGTTTCATTGTTTTCATGTTTGTTGCATTTCCTTGATGATGATCAAAGTGGAAGACCAAGCATTCTTTGTATGTTAATTTTTCTTCATCTGGGTTGAATAAAAGGAAGCTTGATTTTAACCTTTTATAATGGATTTGTATTTGCACATTGCCAGATTGGTGATCTCTTGAACTTCTTAAGCGCAGTGTTTTTTGGTGTGCATATGCTTAGGACAGAACATATATCAAGAAGCACAGATAAAAAGAACTTCTTACCTCTTCTTGGATTTGAGGTGCGTGTACTGCCCAATTGTCCACACAACACAGAAATGTAGTCTGGTTATCTTCTTGCATGGTTTGAAAAACAGATTCTTCATTTAGGTATGTGTTATTGCTATCTCCTCAACAATATGGTATGTCCTTGGAAGCTGGTTTGGTGATGTCCAAACTTGTGATCCATCATCATGGACATGGGAAATGGTTTGGCATTGGTTGGCTGTTTTCCCATGGATACCTGTACTTTACACCGGCATATTCTCAACAGGGCTATGCTTATGGATAGAGGTACGATGAATTATTTGGTTCTCTCCTTAATTTGCCTACATTCCAAAGAAAACTGCAAAATTTCAAAATAAGTTCTCTTTGTTTTCTTTTTCCTTCCTCGTTCTTGTTTGTCATGCTGCTGTATTTCTGCATTTCAACCAACTTGAAAGAAGGAAAAGAAAAGGGAAAGCCCATCCAGGACTTAAACATAATGGCTTTTCACACTTAATTCTCTTAAATTTTGTACCAAGTAAATCACTGAGCCCTCAATTGTACCTCTCCACTTGGCCTTCCCAGCATGTTTCCTGGAAATTCCTCTTTGTTACTTCCCTTGCAAGTGCAGCTGTTTCTTTCTGAATGTGCTTTACTAATTGTGATCCATCATTCTCTATGTTTGATAGTTTTTCCATATAGTCCTGTATAGTTTGTGTTGCTAATGTGATTTATAGATCTTTTGATGCCAATAGTTGAAAGAGGACTCGTGATGAAAGATTCTTTGTTTTTTTCCTTACCATGGAAAATTCATGTTTGTAATGTTTATGATTACAAGCACCTTGGATTGTTCTTTTATATGTGTTGTGTTTCTTGGGGACTTTGTCTGTGGCAGGTATACATAAAAATCTCCACGACTGCAGTTGGTTCATTTGGGATTTGGGCATTCATGATAACAAAAATTACAAATGCATAAAAAAACTACAATATTTTACAAGCGAGACAAATTTTATATGGTATCATCAAAACCATTATTGTGTGGATTCGATTACAATTAAAAGTAAATGAGAATCTGTTTGGGAAAGGAACTGAAATCTCCCAATTCTCAGTGACCCTAACATGGCATGATGATTTGTGGGATCAGGATGACTCCTGCCTCTGGACTGAAACACCATTGTTCAGTTCAAACAACATGGTTTCATTCGGATTTAGAAAATTGTGCCTTTTAAGTTTTTTCCCGTCAGATAAAAGTAAATGTGATCATAATTTGCTCTATTTCTTAACCACACAGATGGCTGCTATGCGTGATGTTTCAGCAACAGAAACTGCAATAATTTATGGTTTGGAGCCAGTCTGGGGTGCGGGATTTGCATGGTTTCTTCTCGGTGAAAGGTGGGGTGCCACTGGTTGGATTGGGGCTGCTTTTGTACTCGGTAAAATCTTCCACCCTCTGGCTCTTGTTCGCTGTTACTTTCTATTTTTTGACTGCCATACTTCAGAGTGGCTCAGGATATGCTTAGAACATAAAGTCAGCCAATCAGTTTTCCTCTTTAATTTAGAATGCATACTATTCTTTCATTTGATTTCTTGATACTTAGATTAACAAGGTTATGCTCTTCTCAATTTTATTTTTGCACGGACTAACCATTTCTTACCCTTTTTGGATTAAACAGCCACTCTCCTCTCCTCTGCCATTTTAGCTTCATGGCTGCATTCATGTATCACTTCCTCATTCTTCTGTCCTCCCAGAAAATTCATTTAGATGGAAAGAATATGTTTTTGTAAATATAACTATTTCTATAACCGAAAAGGTATGTGAGCTTAAGAAACAAAATAAATAAATAAATAAATAAATAAAATTGATTTGGTTATTAAGTAAATGAACCCCTAGATTATAGATTTTCTTCGGATGCTGTGCTGGATTCAAGAAACTGAAAATAGCCACGTGTTTAACTTGGGGATGGCAAAATGTGGATATCATTATTACCTAGCTGATGGCATCCTAATAACTTGAACTGGGATGAGTACGTTGGCTTTCTTATCTAACTAATGAGGTGGTGAATGAGATAGTGTTATGCGTTGTTTTTTTATATAGAAATACATTAAAATATTATATATATATATATAATTTATTTTTGACATTAACATATTAAAACCATTTAAAAATATATAAAAAAATCAATTTGAAGCAAAAAAATTTTTTTTTCAAAATTTTCCCAAACTCCGATTGAAATCCCCCTCTAAACACCTCCTAGATATCTTTACTTGCTTCTTGTTCCCTGATTGTTGATGTCGGGCGGTAATCTTTCAAAACTTCTTGTAGGTGGAAGCTTGATGGTGCAAATATGTGGATCATCATCTTCTTGTGTATCTGGCAAAGATGAATTGAGAAGTGAGAAGGTGGATCACCTCCTGGTTTCGGATAAGCAAAATGATTTCTCTACCTCACCGGTTAGGGTCATTTCCAAAAAAGATGTTCCTAAAATATTAAAAAAGTAAGGCACTTTAGTACCCTTATCATCCCTTTCCCCACAAATTTTATATCATCTTATATAGTTGTATAGCACCGAAGTCCTAATTTTGAATAGCTGCCGGAGGCCTGAGCTGGTGACCCCCGAAGCAAGACTCTGACATGTATATATGTGCATATAAAATACATATTTATACAAGGAATGGAAAACAGAAAAAACAACTACATAGAACTTGCTTTCTTGTTATCTCTCATTTCGTAATTTAAGCATTTCTTCTATGTTGTGTTCTTGCTAGAATAAGGGAAACTCCTTTTTTTCTGTCCTCTCTATGAAAAGAAACTCCTGTTATTAGAGTGAAATCTCTGTAGAAGATAAACTTGCCGTGCCACATGCATGTCCAATCGCTCTTTAAGGCTCAGTAGTCAAGCTGAAGTTTTTGGGCAAGCCTCGAAGATGTTGGTAAACTAAAATGCAGGTGCCTGGAGTGAGGTAGAGTTATTTTAATTTTTTTTTTATTTGCAAAAATATTAAAATAACATTTTTTTATTTTAAAATTTTATTTTTAACAGTAATACATTGAAATAAAAAAATATTTAAAAAATAATTTAAAGCAAAAATAAGGAAATGATTCAAGTGCAATACTTTAAAACAAAAGTATGTGAACCTTGTTTTCTTTTATTTATTGATATTCAAACCTTTTAAGTTTTGTAGGTATTGGTTTTTATATTCAAAGAGAGATCTAATTATTATAATATAATAAGAATTTGAAT
The DNA here is from genome assembly GCF_000495115.2 of Populus euphratica. Taxonomy (NCBI): domain Eukaryota; kingdom Viridiplantae; phylum Streptophyta; class Magnoliopsida; order Malpighiales; family Salicaceae; genus Populus; species Populus euphratica. The sequence goes on along the minus strand of NW_011499924.1, from coordinate 189,827 downwards.
TAACTAGTTAAACAAGAATTCTAAACACAAATATTGAAAATATGTCTTATCTCAACAATCCCTTCCTTAAACTTATGTTTTTAAATACTAAAAACACTTGGTTTAGCAATAAAGGATTTCATGTTTTTATAGAGAGTAGACACCAAATGATTTTATGAGCTTCAAACGACTCTAACCTGAGGCTATTCTTTTTATATTTGAAAGATATACAAGTTTTGAATATCCTCCATATAATAAATTTTTAAATTAATTTTAATTTGGTAATTTTCTTAGAATCAGATTTTTTAAGCGGTCTTACCATGTGGAATATATCTTGCTTTTGCTGGCAAAGCATTAACAAGTATTTCTTAACCTAATTTCATGTGTGAAATAAAAGTCATTAAATATATATTTTTTTGCCTGTTAATACACTTTTTGGTTGGCTTCATTACTCAGTGTATTACTTATCCAAGATTTCTTGTGGCATGTCAGAGTTTATTTTTGCTTGCAAACAAAAATGAATTAATTTAGGCAATTCTTTCACCTTGTCAATCACAAGTCGGAATCTTCATTTGCCCCTTGAAAAAATCTCACACTACCTCACCTAAATTATTTGACGTCCCTTCATTAAGATAAGAAGGTCTTAGAAAAGAATGGAGGCCTCATAATTACAAAGTCTAGGCCTAGTAATTAAAATACACAAGTTGCTGAACCTGTAATGGTTGAAGACTAAAACAAGCCAGTAGTTGAACTCCCAAGCTTCTATTTATTGATACTCAATCCTCTTGAATTTTGCATACGTTGACCCGTCTATTTACAAATAGATTGTATCAGCTTGCTATCATAATCTAATAAATTTATAATTAACTAGTTAAACAAAGATTATGAATACAAATCATGTTTAATCTAGGGAACCTTTTCTCATCTCGACAAAAAAAAAAATTGCACATTTTGAAGGGTTCTATCCCGATTGTACCCTTTTTTTTTTCTTTTCAAGAAATGACGTTGCTTCTGAAAACTCAACGTTTTCTATTAAAAAAAAATCTAGTAGGTCTCAATTGAAAAATCAAATAATTGTTTCTGAAAACTCAACGTTTTCTATTAAAAAAAAATATGGTAGGTCTCAATTGAAAAGTCAAAATTATTTGGAGATAAATTAATACCTAAAATTATTTGAGGACAAAATAATTGTTTCTGAAAACTCAACATTTTTAACGTTTGCGCTTTTTTTTTTTTTTTTTTGTGAATGCGAAGTTCAGGTAAACTGGAGTGCTGTTTTCTTCTTGACTGCAAAACAGAACCAATCAACGAAGCAGCTAATTCTGAAGATCAAAGTAAATGGAGGAATAGCAAGTATATAACCATGATATATTTCCGAGAGATCGTTAAATGGTCTTTGAATTTCAGAGTTAAGAAATTATTTTTAATCTCTTGGAATTTAATGTTTTTTTTTTTTTACATTAGTCCGTATGTCTTGAAGCCAACACAACAATCCCTAGAGTCTTGCTGCGTGGTTAAACAGGTCCCAACGTGGCCTGTAGTTTGACTCTCTCTTGTTTTTGCAGCTAAATATATAAGAACGCAATCGTATTTCGATGAAAAAGAAGACGAGATCTGAATGATTCGGCTGAAAATGTCACTGGAAAGCTTTGTATTACACTCAAAATACATCATTAATTTGATTACTTGTTCGTAGTTACGGCAATAATTAAGGATTTAGTACAATTATGATAATAAGATTAGCTTTTTACCTTAAAGAAGCGGGTAGCATAATTCACTTCATAGCAAATCATTTTTAAGTGATCGTAAAGGACATTTATTAATTATTTCATGAAATTAACCTGTGTTTTTTTTTCTTTTTTTTCTAATTTAACTTACTGTCCCATCTACCAGTTATTAATAATACCTTTCATCGCACTAAATTCATCATCAAATTTTCTCATCCATGCGAAAAACTAATCTTTAAGCCTCCAATTGTAGGATCTTTAAACAACAAAAGAAATTATAACTGCCGGAAAAAACAAAAAAATAAAATAAAACTTTAAATGGTGGGAAATTAGTTATATCGCCACTGTCAGCGTCACTCTCCATACGGACCATCACAGTTACATATATTGGCCACTTATTATTTGATTTTTGTTTTCTATATGATCTATCACAATATATCTTGGATTTGGCAAATCCTAGTGATAGTGACATTATAGTGTCTGTCACCTGCTCGACTACTCGTGCCTTACATTTTTTGCACGGGCTGCACTGTATCGATTATGATAAGTTTGAAGATTTTTCTTTAAAAAATTCTATTTGGCAGGGATTGCATGGATTTTTCATGTTTTTTTTTTTTTCCTGGAGATGTCTGTGTGGAGATTATTGGAGATGAATTCTCTGAGAAAAGCTAACGAATGCTCTAATATTAAATATTAATCCCAACTACTTTCCAATGCTCAATTTTCTTTTCAATTATTTAATGGTAAGTTAAACAATCGTTTATGTGCATTACCCACACAAAATCAATGAAAATGACACACACGCAACATGCATGTATGTATATATATATATATGTCTTGTAATCTACCAACTCCATTGTTAATTCACAAATCAAACAGTTACAGAAGGCATGCAAGCCAGCTGTAAGCAGAAACTGAGTCGCTAGTACACAAAGAGGCAAGTCGACCAAATTGCTTTACTCAAATATTGTCTTCTTGTAAGATATTGATATATTGCAGAATCATGGCTCTGTAAGGTAAGCTGGAGAAAGTCGTAGAACTCAAAATTAACTCCTGCTGCTAAAAGGTCTACAACCTATGGAAGAGCAAAGCCCACCAGGTAATTAACATATACACGCAGTTAATGCACATCATGGTAACTGGGAGAGTGGAGACTGATGGCGTAGGTACGGTTGCAGCAAATCAACAATTGCAGTTTGAGTTCAAAAAACTACAGGGGTTTCGCTTTAGCTAAACATACAGTTTACAATGAATTATTACTGTGAAATTACTCTTCTACTCTTGAGTAAGAAACATAAGCCTTGAAGCTAGGTTTGTTGATCTTTTATACTGCTCATTAATTAATACAAAATTATTTAAGGATGTATATATCTTTTTTATTTTTTTATACAATAAAAATCCTCTTTTACTTAGAGTCATAAAATTTATAACTATTATCATGGGTTTTGTTGACTTTTAATAAGTTTTTGAGTGGCAATAATATTTATTTCAGTTTGATTTTTTTTTTATTTTTTATTTGTTTTTTTGTTAGAGTTTTTATAATTTATAATTTTATTTTACAAAACAAGTTTATAATTTTTTATAATAATAATAATAATAATATTAACAATATTAACAATAATAATTGTAGTGGTTGTAATAGTAATAGTAGTAGTAATAATAATAAAAATAATGACATAAACAATATTATTAATAATAATACTAATAATGATGATAATGTTAATAATAGTGACAATATTAATAGTTTATTATGAAAACAATAATGATAATAATGATAATGATGATGATTATACTAATAATATTTATGATGATGATGATGATAGAGATGGTGGTTATAATAATAATAATAATAATAATTTATTATGATGATAATAGTAATTATGATATTAATAATCATGATAATAATAATGTTACCAGTAATAGTTATGAAAATAATATTAATAAAAATACAAGATAAAAAATTTAAAAATTTATCTGTTTATCTAAATTTATGGCATCACAACATAATCTTGTATTCTTGATAAAAAAAATTTATGTTTTAAAAATATAGTTTTGATCGTGCTGGAGCAATTAAAAATAAACTAATATTATATCATTATATATACTCCTTTTAGGTAAAAATTTAGGGAAAAAAAAAATCAACACCGGTCATTAAAAATCAAGTAAGAAAATTGGTTACAGCCTAAATATATCCTTGAAAAAACACTTATCTATTTCATCTAAATTTATGTGAAAAATAATTTAGTTTATTCTTGTAAATTATGACCTTTAATATCATTTCAAACCTGGTTTCGACAATTTTCAAGAATAAAATGTTAAAAAAATTGGACTCATATTCAATTTATTCCCTATTTACAATTATTTCAAGTCAAATCCCTTCAAGATATACGCAAAGATCAAATCGAATCCATAGAGTAAGAAAAAAATAGACAAAAAATATATAAAATGAAAGAAACATATATAGTTGTTATTATTTTTTTTATCATGTGCAGCATAGGTATATAAACCTATCCTAAAAACCTATCTTGACTCGTCTATAAATTAAATGGGCGTGCTTAATTAATCTTGACCAGGTCAACAAATTCCGTAGAATCCTTCAAACAAAATATGATTTAAATTAAAATTCATGTTAGAAAATTAATCCATGTTAAATTTTATATCATGCTATCTTTTACCCTTCAAATCCACTCTTAACAAGAATAGAAAGCGTAAATATAAAATATATTAACAAAAAAGTAACTTTTTTACATTAAGGTTTATGTCTTTTTAATTTAATCCATGCCCAAATATAATTTTACATGATTAGATATCATAAAAATTCAAAATTTAACAAGAATTGAAATAAAACTTTCGATTTTCAACGGCTTAACCTCAAATCAGATTACAAGAGGGGTCTGATTGTAACAATTAGTAGTCAGATATAAATATATAATTATAGTCTGGATTACATGGAAGGACAGCACAACTACCTTACACGAGAGTACTCTGAATGTTTGGTTGGCTACTTGCACGTGTGGGAGCTCGTCGAGAATTGGATGGGGGTGTTTCTAGTCAAAGTCGGTCAAAACATAATGGCAACTTGAGTAATGGTTCAAGGCCATAACTTAACAAAAAAAACTTCAATAAGAGGTAAAATATATTCGTCAATTATATTTTATGAAATCAAAATTATTTTTACTTAACAAAAATTACAAATATAAAATAAAGATTATTATCATATATATATATATATATATGAAATAAAATAAAAAAAATATTTATTTATTGTTTTGCTTAGGATATTCATCTTAAGCCGAATCTTATTCAAGTTGTGATGGACATACGAGGAGTGGATGAAAAAATGATCAATTGTGTGTTCGGTTTGGTGAAGGAGGGTGAATAGTGAGTTATAAAAGTTTCAATTACGTGGTTTTAATTTTTAAGCTTGTTCAAAATAAATAAATATTTTTTTTTAGTTTTTTTTTTGTAAAATATTTTAAATTTTAAAATTTTTTTATTAATTTTTTATATTATAAAGAGAAAATAAATTGATGATAATTTTTTTCAATCATGATTGGGTTGAATTTTTTTATTAAAGCATGGTTGTTTTTATATTTTAAAAATATTTTAAAAAATATTAATGTTTTTTGATATTTTACATCATTTTAATGTATTAATATAAAAATATATTAAAAAATAACCACATAAAAAATAGATATTGAAATTTTATTATACTGTACACGAGTTCATTATTGTGTTCCTATACACCTACGTGTGTATGCGCGCGCACGTAGCAATATTATCTAACATATGAAGTTTGATACCATCATCAATGTACGATTTTTTATGCCCTTAAATCTCTCTCATCAGATACGGAGATTATTAATAGTTATTTAAAATATCATTTGTTTTGTGGACAATCTTATCCCCTCTAACTTAAATGCCATACCTGTTCATGTAACTTCGCAATAAATTATTTCCCGCTCCTTTTCATTATTTAAGACTCTCAATCGTTTTCCCTGTTCTCTTCCAGCTGCATGGATGGGCCCATAAGCCCGCATCAGCATGGCTCATCAAGAAATTTCAAAAAAAAAAATAAAAAAAAATAATGTAGATAAACCCTACTTGTTCCTCCCAAATGACCTCTCCCTCAACTTCAATTTCATGTGATATATGCTGTACTATTTTTTATGTCTAAAAAAACCATGAATCATGATCTATAACTTACCAAGATTTTGGATTCATGACTTTATATTTTTTTTTTCAAATTCAAGATGCCAAAATTGATAAAATTCACAAGTAGCTTTAATAAAACACATCAAAATAATATTCTTTTATATTTTATATTTTTAACATAAACATATCAAAATCAATAAAAAATTTGAATTAGATATTTTTAAAATTAAATATATTAAAAAAATAAAAAATACCACACCGCAAAATACTCACAATCTTTACCAAGGAAATCAAGTTGTCAGTAATTGAATACTTTTTCTAGGGTAGAAATCCTTGATTTAAAAAAATTCAAATACCTTGCCATCGGTAATGTAGTGTTGGGGGCTGCATTCTTGTCAGGACAAGCACATTGCAGTGGATTTTTACTTCGACGAAGATCATGTTACTAAGAAAGATTTGCAGGAGCAGTGTATATCTTTTGTAATGGACATGGGATAGCAATATTCTAATTACGTAGTTATTATTATAAATTGAATAAGATAGCAATATTATGATGGATTCATTAAACTTTTTTTTATTAAAATAGTTTAATTCTTATTGGCCGAGCTACCTTGAATAAACCAAAAACCTTTTATTTTATTTTATTTAGATCCAATTACTATGTAATTCAATCTTTTTTTCATTCAATGAAACTTTCCAGTTCCACGCTTTAATTCTCAGGTTTGTTATACCTTTCTGACAAGAATTAGACGGCGGACATTTCTTAGAACACCATTATCGATGTATATAGATTTTCAGTTAAAAATGCCCTTAAAAATCTTATAGGATTGAGGAGTGAATTTTATTATAACAAAATGACCAAATTTTAAAAATAGTCAGCAGAGTAAGGGAATCATCTATGTATTTACGCATAAATGCATAATTAAATGATACATAAAATATAAAAAAGGGAGCCAGGGGAGACAAACCTGCAAGAAAACCAGCTAGATAGAATTAAATATAGAAAACCTTAAATAATGTAGGTCAATAATTGATCTCATCATTTACCAGTGTAGGTGTATAATTATCCCACGTCTTTATAAGGATAAGATCCCAAAGCATTTTCCCTACAACTGCTATAATTGATTTTGTTATCTCAAAGCTTACACTGTTTATAGTTTGCTTACCTGCGCAACAAAATGACACTCTTTGGTAAGATGGAGGCTGAAGTAGAGATCAAAGTTTCTGCTGAAACATTCCATGATATCTTCAGCTGCAGACCACACCACATTCCCAATATGAGCCCTGCCAAGATAAAGAATGTTGATCTACATGAAGGTGAATGGGGGAAGCCGGGCACTGTAATCAGCTGGAGTTATGTACATGGTAAGGCTGTGTCGTCATATATATATATATATAGATAGATAGATAGATAGATAGATAGATCATCCCTGACCAAAAAACCATATCGAGGATCGCACTGCTCATGCTCCTTAATCGTGAGTGTGGGTGTGGGTGTGTGTGTGTCTTCATGGTTTTGATCATACACCCACACACACACACACTAACCATAAGTTTACATCATACTTAGCCTACAATTTTGTTTATTTCTTAGATGGCTTATAGCATGAGGAAGTGACTTGGGTTATTTTTGTATACGCTAGCTCACCTAATAAGGTGTTCGATTTGATCATTCTAGATCAGCTATGATCTGTAGTTGTACATGCTTTATGAGAAGAGAACCGATTTCTGTCTTCATCTAGGGTAAATCCATTGTTGGAGAAATTTTATGACTTTCTGGTTGATGAAAGGTTAACCTCATATACATTTTCAGAAACAAATTATTATCAAGAGTAGCATGACATATCAAGGCAGTGATTCATGACTGACATTTAATTTGATTTTTATTCAAAAAAAATTAATAGATGGGGTTGCTAAGACTGCCAAGGATGTTATTGAAGCTATAGACGATGAGAAGCTGTCAACCACCTACAAAGTGATTGAAGGAGACATCACCACGGAGTACAAGAATTTCATAGTCATCGTTCAAGCTACTCCCAAGGGAGAGGGCAGCTGCTTGGCTCACTTTACTTTGGAATATGAGAAGCTAAACGAGAACGTTCCAGATCCCCAAACGTTGCTTGAGTTTTGCATCCATTTCAGCAAAGACATTGAGGATCATCACCTTACCCAGCTACCAACAGCACAGGCATGAATGATCGGTTAGTATCATAAGCGTGCATGCTGCTGCTGCTGCTGTCTTGAATTGAAAATGACTACCGGCGTGGATGAATAATAAGAAGCGGTGTGCTGGGGACAGGCGCCTGTTCTCCTGTAATTTATCAATAAACTTGTGTGGGGTCCACTGAAACTTAAAGGTCGGGGCTTCTTATTTATAGGTTTCAGTAGCCTGCCGGGCGGGCGGGCCTAGCTGTGTGACATGATGTGCAAGGGCTTTGTGTGAAGTTAATGTATGCTTTGATGTGTGCGATTCAAGATGTTAAAAGTCTCTCCTCCTATCAGTTTTTATTCTTTTCAAGATCCTAGCTGGAAAATCGATATTCCAAACATGTTAGACAGGCCTTAATACCTCAAGACTCAGGCACCATCCTGATTTTCCAAATATTCACAAAACTCTCATTGTGATTCGTAATCAAGATCTTTATTCTTGCGATTTCAACGATTAAAAGAGGAAATCAAACCCACAGGGCCAAATCCCTGTTTTAATAATTATTTTTAAAAATATAAATGTTGTAATTATTTTTTAAAGTATTTTTTATTTAAAAATATATTAAAATAATATATTTTATTACTTTTTAAAAATTATTTTTAATATTATACGAAAGCAACGATGGATGTTCACTCATTCAGATTCTAATGGTCCTGCAAGATCTCTGATGAGGTTGTCAATTCCTTCAACTCATCCATCTAATTCCATGCGTATCATTTCAATGGTGATTTTTATCTTCACTTGTCGTAACTTAATTCTGAATAATTTTTTAAAAATTAATTTTTTAAAAAATAAAAATAAAAAATAAAATAAAGATTGATAATAATATAAAAAAACAGATTAAAAAAGACTACAAATAAAAAGAATCAAGATGTAATTTTTTTTAGAAAATTCAAGGCCTAATTGTACCCCATTATACCCGAAAATGGACCCGAAAATGGAGAAGAAGACAAATTCAAGGTCAAATTGAATTATTATTGAATAAATTTGTTTAAAAATTAAGTCCTATGACATAATTAAATTTTTAATAAGTCAATTTGATTTAATCATGGGCCAAATTAAATTTTAATTATGTTTAAGAATTAATTTGGGTCCAATTGAAGAATTTAATTAAGTTCAAGGACAGTCAAATTAATTTTATTTTGGGCTTAATTGGTGAAAAATTAAGTTTGGAAACCTAATTTTGGCTTAATTGAGAAGATTAGAATTTTGAGAGACCAAATTTAATTTTTTCCAAGTTAATTGATTGAAATTAGGGGCTTAATTACATTAAATAAAAAAAAGTTTAAGGTTAATTAGGGTTCAATTGAAAGCAGTTGAAAGAGGAAGGATTTAAATAAACTTTGGCAAAAAAGGAATCGGCACTATTCATTATCCTTTTTTTTTTTAAAAAAAAAAGATGATCTGGTTACCTACTTTACAAGTGTATTTAATGTACCTAATATCCATTAAATTTGACAAATCTTATAGGAAAATGATCCTCTGCACTTTATTTATAATCTCATGGAATCAGTTTAGGTAAATGACAATATATTGTCTCTGGTGACAGCCTAAAAAAGTTAACTTAGTCAGCTTTTGTCTGTAGATTTTGCAATTCATGATACCTACTTTGAGCTAATGGTTGAAATCCTTCCTAATTGAATCAAGAGCTGAATTTTTTCTCCAGTATAGATAAGATTACCTTCTTCCACCTCCTATAAATAGAGGTGGTTTTCATGCCTGAGAGAGAAAAAAATCAGGTCCAAAGTCAGCCAAAAAATTAGTTTTTATGTTGACTTCTGCAAATTTTCTTTTTTCTTTCTTTTTCCACCATAGCCTTTAGCCGCCACCACCACCACCGGTCTTTCCACCACTAGCTCCACCACAAGAAGCCAACGCAACCACCAGCCAACCACTAAGAGCCACTGTTGGTTTCTCTTTCCTCTCTGCAGCCCTTTCTATAGGCGTTTTTTCTTCTTCTTTCTTCCTCTTCTAGCTACAGTTGCTCCAGCCAACTCCACCTTCATTTCCATCGTCATCTTCAGGTCGTCCTCCCTCACCAACCAACCATCACTTCCACGCCAGGTGGTCTGCTACCCTTCCCTTGGTTCTTCGTTTTCCCCATGAAAGTTCCATTGTTCATGCAGTGGACTATGCCATCTCTTTTTTTAAAATCTAATTTTTTTAAAAAAATTATTTTAAAAAATTGTGATTTTCTCACATATTTTTCTACCAATTTTGCATAATATCGGGTTGTGTATTTACATTATAAAATACAAATCCGGTATTAAAAGTCTCAGTTTCCTCCGAAATTATTAAAAAATTCAAAACATTTTCAAAAAAAATCTTAAAAAAACTTTTAAATCAATTTTCATTTAAAAAAAAAATATTGCATGCGGCCGAATCCTGAAATTTCTCTAAGCATATTGTTCATAAAAAAACAAAAATTGCATCTTTTCATGTTTTAAAAAAAATTCAAAAATGGATATTGTAACAAGTTTTTTTATCATCCATTAGGATTTGACGAACATGTCAAAAATTATTTTCCAATTTTTTTTTTTTTAGAATCCAGATGTAGACTTTAATATTTGTGGGGTGTAAAATTATATGATAAAGTACACCCTCATGTATTAAAGATACAAGATATAAATAAATACGATGCTAAAATTTAAATTTTAGAACAGTTAGAATTTTACCCAATAAGGTAGAGACTCTCTCACAAAGATAAATCAGCCTTGAGCTTTTAAAAAGACCAACAGATACCTGACTCAAAAAAAAACAATCAAACAACATTACAATTTACTTTAGATAGGGTACACTAAAAATGATGCGTCTTTTTCTTACATAATCAGTCTCTTATACAGATTCTCATAAATTATAGGTTTTTAATGACTATAATACTAAATAATGACTCTAAACATTAATTATAATTTTATAATTAAATCTAAAATTTTTTCCAACACATAATATAATATAAATACAGGATACATGATAGGAGTCTCCATTATCACTAGACTATGTCATGCTGACTCGCATCCCGTGACACCACTTATGCTTCTATACCCACGTTTAAAGATTGCACTAGAAGGTGAGTAGTGGAACAGAAAAAAACTATATCCATTACTACTGTGGAACACTCAAAATACTACGACTCATCAAATATTTGTGATGATTTTAATTCCTGAGTACAGGGCTTACCATCATCCCGGAAATAATCGGCTCCTTGCTTGTCAACTACACCACTTCGGTCTACATCAGTGTCAGAAACAATTCCAAGATCGGCTGAATTTTCTAGCACAGAAGCTCTAGTTAGAGCCATGGCAGTGTTGGCCTCAGGATTAGGAATGTGGTTGGAGAAAATTCCATCAGGTTTCAAGTGCAGTGAGCCAAAGGTGTCTGCACGGAGCTTGTCAAGCACATCCCAAGCGAGGCAGCCGCCTCCTGATCCATTTCCAGCGTCAACAGTTTTCTGCAGATTAGGACATGCATGGTGTTCATCACCTTGGGCTTGATCACAAAAAACAAATGGGGTTATATTCAATCAGATGTGTTTCAATGCCATCTTCATTAAAATTTTGAATCTTATATTTATAATTAAACCAAAAGCGACTTACACCATGGAGCCTCTAATTTTATTTGCCACACCTTGCCCTTCGTTCTCTTGTTTTCCTCTCTCTTTTTTTTTATTCTTTCCACTTTGTGTTCCTTTTTCTTCTTTCCATTTTTCTTTCCACCATCGATCATTTAATTGAAACTGTACTTAAAATAGTAAATTCTAAATTTGTCTCGTTTCTATTCTAAGCATGATTAATTTTGATTTTTCCCTGCCCTTTTTTTTCTCTCTCCTTTGTCTAAGCACGTTTGGCCAAGCGGGCTGTTAGGTGTAAAGCTTTCGATCAGGGCTGTTAGGTGTAAAACTTTCGATCAATGTATTTCCTTTGCCATACACATGGTCCAATTAGAAATTAATATTGGCGCAAATGGCATTGGTTAGCTTTTTAATTATTTACCAGCTAGTATAATATTATATTATACTTTATACATATAAAAGAAACTCTCATTCAATTTAGAAATTCAATAATTTTTTTTTCTAATTCTTTTTATTGGATAACGGGTACGATAATGATGATAAATTTGTAATTTATGAAGAGATTTTTTGGAAGAAAAATTAGTGTTTTTTTTACTTGGTATATTTATCAAAAATATTATTATTTTTATTATAATAAATATTATTAATAAATTTAAAAAAGAAATAGATTTGATTTTAAAGAAAAAAACAATTATTGTTGTTGTTGTTGTTGTTCAAAGTATTCATCTCAAAAATATATTTGCGTTGTAAATATTATTATTTTTCTTATAATTCAAAATATTCATCTCAAAACTATAATTATTTGTGTTCTAAATATTATTATTTTTATTCTAATTGAAAGTAGTCATATAAAAAAATTATAATTTATGTTCCAAATTTTATTATTTTTATTATAATTCAAAGTATTTCTATAAAAATATAATTATATTTGTGTTATAAATATAATTATTTTTATTATAATTAAAAGTATTCATATAAATATTATTATAATTTGTGTTCTAATTATTATTATTTTTAATATAATTCAAAGTATTCATATAAAAATATAATTATTTGTATTATAATTACTATTTATTTTCTTATAATTCAAAGTATTCATCTCAAAAATATAATTATTTGTGTTACAAATATAAATATTTTCATGATAATTAAAAGTATTAATAATAAAAATATTATTATTTGTTCTATATTTATATCATATTTTTTTGGGTGGTCCAAACACAGCTCCCACTAGCCTTGGATCAGAATCTAATTTTGTTGTGTTTAGCATCAAGACCTAGGATCGATTAGCCGTGGCTCGTGTCAAGCCCCGAGGCTAAGGCTAATAGATTTTGCAGCAAGATCTAAGAGATGAATCCCACGTCAAGATCCAATACTATCGAGTCCTGTGTCAGGATCTATTTTTATTGGATCCGACATCAAGATCTTAAGTTTCTAAATATTATTATTTATATTATAATTAAAAGTTTTAATATAAAAAATATTGTTATTTGTATCATAAATTTTATTATTTTTATTATAATTAATATTATTAATTAAATAATTAAAAATTTGAAAAAAAAACATTGATTTATTTTTAAGGAAAAAAATAATTATTATTATTGTTGTTATTATTATTATTATTTTTATATTATAACTAGATCAAAGCCTAACCCAACTTTTTTTTTGGTATTTTTTGAAAATGTGTTGGGTTCGACAGCTAGATCCAATAATTTTATGGAATAATTTTTGGCGGTAACACCCTCTCATAACTATAATTATTTGTGTTCTAGATATTATTATTTTTACTCTAATTCAAAGTATTCATATAAAAAAATTATAATTTGTGTTCCAAATTTTATTATTTTTATTATAATTCAAAGTATTCATATAAAAATATAATTATTTGTATTATAATTACTATTTGTTTTCTTATAATTCAAAGTATTCATCTCAAAAATATAATTATTTGTGTTACAAATATAAATATTTTTATGATAATTAAAAGTATTAATAACAAAAATATTATTATTTGTTCTATATTTATATTATATTTTTTTGGTGTTCCGAACACAACTCTCACTAGCCTTGGGTCAGAACCTAATTTTGTTGTGTTTAACATCAAGACCTAGGATCCATTAGCCATGGCTCATGTCAAGCCCCGAGGCTAAGGCTAATAAATTTTGCAGCAAGATCTAAGAGATGAATCCCACGTTAAGACCTAATACTATTGAGTCCTATGTCAAGATCTATTTTTATTGAATCTGACATCAAGACTTAAAGCTATTAGATCTTAAGTTTCTAAATATTATTATTTATTTTATAATTAAAAGTCTTAATATAAAAAATATTGTTATTTATATCATAAATTTTATTATTTTTATTATAATTAATATTATTAATAAAATAATTATAAATTTAAAAAAATATATTAATTTATTTTTAAGAAAAAAATAATTGTTGTTGTTGATGTTATTATTATTATTATTTTTATATTATAACTGGATGAAAGCCTAACTCAACTTTTTTTTTTGATATTTTTTGAAAATGTGTTGGGTTCAGCAGCTAGATCCAATCATTTTTGGCATAAAAGATAACGCCCTCGCCATAATATTTAACCAAAAACACAACTGAAAAACAATTTATGTTCAGTCTCATACGTAAGACAACATCTCCAACTGTAATTTTTAACCGAAAACACAGCAGAAAAATGCCTTCCTCTGGCTCTACAATGTCGTTCATAATATAAATGTTCTATATCCATAATGTCATCTATTGTACGAAATTAATTGTAAAGTCCATAATTAATTGTCTCTTGATCCATGGTAGATGCATAGTAGAAGTCCCACAACAATGCAAAAGCAATTAATTCTCTCTGGATCTATAGTACATGTATACACAATATGTCTATAATTAATTGTTTTTTAGTTCAGAGTGCATTCATGTATAATAAAATTCCCGTATATTTTAGAGTTTTGTGAATGTAATATAGGAAACCCTAAATAGTGTAGGGCAATAATTGATCTCATCATTTACTAGTCTAGGTGTATAGTTATCCCACGTCTTTATAAGGATAAGATCCCAAAGCATTTTCCCTACAACTGCTATAATTGATTTTGTTATCTCAAAGCTTACACTGTTTATAGTTTGCTTACCTGCGCAACAAAATGACACTCTTTGGTAAGATGGAGGCTGAAGTAGAGATCAAAGTTTCTGCTGAAACATTACATGATATCTTCAGCTGCAGACCACACCACATTTCCAATATGAGCCCTGCCAAGATAAAGAATGTTGATCTACATGAAGGAGAATGGGGGAAGCTGGGCACTGTAATCAGCTGGAGTTATGTACATGGTAAGGCTGTGTCGTCATATATAGATCATCCCTGACCAAAAAAAAATATTAATTAGGATCGCACTTCTCATGCTCCTTAATTAATCATGTATATATATATCCTCTTGGTTTTGATCATATATATATAATTACAAACCATAAGTTTACATCATAATTAGCCTATAATTTTGTTTATTTCTTAGATGGCTTATAGCATGAGGAAGTGACTTTGGTTATTTTTGTATACGCTCACCTAATAAGGTGTTCGATTTGATCATTCTAGATCAGCTATGATCTGTAGTTGTACATGCTTTATGAGAAGAGAACCGATTTCTGTCTTCATCTAGGGTAAATCCATTGTTGGAGAAATTTTATGACTTTCTGGTTGATGAAAGGTTAACCTCATATACATTTTCAGAAACAAATTATTATCAAGAGTAGCATGACATATCAAGGCAGTGATTCATGACTGACATTTAATTTAATTTTTATGCAAAAAAAATTAATAGATGGGGTTGCTAAGACTGCCAAGGAGGTTATTGAAGCTATAGACGATGAGAAGCTGTCAACCACCTTCAAAGTGATTGAAGGAGACATCACCACGGAGTACAAGAATTTCATAGCTGTCGTTCAGGCTACGCCCAAGGGAGAGGGCAGCTGCTTGGCTCACTTGACTTTTGAATATGAGAAGCTAAATGAGGAAGTTCCAGATCCTCAAACGTTGCTCGAGTTTTGGATCCATTGCCTCAAAGACATTGAGGATCATCACCTTACCCAGCTACCAACAGCGCAGGCATGAATGATCGGTTAGTATCATAAGCGTGCATGCTGCTGCTGCTGCTGTCTTGAATTGAAAATGACTACCGGCGTGGATGAATAACAAGAAGCGGTGTGCTGGGAACAGGCGCCTGCTCTCCCGTGTCAATGCATTTTAATTTATCAATAAACTCGTGTGGGGTCTACTGAAACTCTGCCTTGCTGTGTGATATGATGTACAAAGGGCTTTGGGTGAAGTTAATGCATGCTTTGATGTGTGACTCAAGATGGTGAAAGTCTCTCCTCCTATCGTTTTTTATTCTTTTCAAAATCCTAGCATATAAAATAAAATAAAATAGCAAATTCACATGCAGCAAAAGCATATTTTTAAATCTCATAATTATAAACTGTAGTATTTAATTGATATTATGGTTGGAAAATATAATATTTATTTACATGATATCATGGTTTACAGTTATAATATCAATTAAATTTCAATACGATATTTTTAAGAGGACTCTAACTAGTAGACTAGGATGAACCGGTGCACCGGTTTAAAAGACAGCTAGCTATATGCATCGTTATCACATCCGTAATATGGGGCCACGTGACCTTTTCAATTTCAAAGGACTCTGGCCTGTTGGGACCAGTACTGTGATTGGTATCTTCATTAACTAGAGATGAAAAATCGAAAGTTTAAAAATAAAAAAAAAAATTATTTTAAATTTTCAATGTTGAACATATTTCAAAAGTTGTGTTAAATTAAAAGCTAATTACCATTTTTTTATAAAAATATTATTTTACATTTCTTACAAAAATAGTAAAATATTATTTCTTATAATAATATATTTTTACTAGTTTATTTATTTATTTTTTTAATATATATTTTTTCTAAGATTATCTTAATTTTATAACCATGTCATCAGTTCAGTGAGTTTACATGAGCTAGCATGAATTTTTTTATTTTATTTTTTAATATTATATTATTTCATAATTATTCAAGTTATTTTTGAATTCTTCAAGTTTATCGGGTAATATCAATTATTAAAATAATTATATATCAAATATATTAAAATATATTTATCTATTCTAAATAATTTTTTATCATTAAAATATATTCATACGCGCCCCCCACACACACATATATATTATCAGTTTGGTGGGTTCACATGAGCTAGTATGGATTTTTTTAACTAATTTTTTTATTTTATTTTTTAATATCATATTGTTTCATAATTATTCGAGTTATTTTTGCATTCATCAAGTCAATCGGGTAATATATTTTTTAATATTATATTGTTTCATAATTATTCAAGTTATTTTTGAATTCTTCAAGTTTATCGGGTAATATTAATTATTAAAATAATTATATATCAGATATATTAAAATATATTTATCTATTCTAAATAATTTTTTACCATTAAAATGCATCCACACGTGCCCACACACATATATATATCATCAGTTTGGTGAGTTCACATGAGCTAGTATGGATTTTTTTAATTAATTTTTTATTTTATTTTTTAATATCATATTGTTTCATAATTATTCGAGTTATTTTTGCATTCATCAAGTCAATCGGGTAATATATTTTTTAATATTATATTGTTTCATAATTATTCAAGTTATTTTTGAATTCTTCAAGTTTATCGGGTAATATTAATTATTAAAATAATTATATATCAGATATATTAAAATATATTTATCTATTCTAAATAATTTTTTATCATTAAAATATATTCATACGCGCCCCCCACACACACATATATATTATCAGTTTGGTGGGTTCACATGAGCTAGTATGGATTTTTTTAACTAATTTTTTTATTTTATTTTTTAATATCATATTGTTTCATAATTATTCGAGTTATTTTTGCATTCATCAAGTCAATCGGGTAATATCAATTATTAAAATAATTATATATCAAATATATTCAAATGGATTTTTTTAATTAATTTTTTTATTTTATTTTTTAATATCATATTATTTCATAATTATTCGAGTTATTTTCACATTTATTAAATCAATTAGGTAATAATTTTTTGCTATTAAAAGCGCCCCCCCCCACACACATACTGTTTAAAAAACCATGTTACAAAATTAGTTTTTCTAAATAGCATCTCGAAGATACCCTCAATATAGTCAGTTTTCTCTACAATTAATTTGTTGCCTCCAATTCTCTTTTAACAACCAATCAACTGGTTGATTTAGTAATATTAATTAGTTGACTAATTAATTATTTTTAATAATTTTAAAATTTAATTAATATTATAATTAACAACCATGATATTAATTAAAATTTTATTGTTATTTATAACCATGATATATTTAAATCTAATTATTATAGAGTGTGACAGCTATCTTATTATGTTCAAAAACAATAATATTTAGTAAATGTTGCCCTTCAAAAATATATCAAAGTAAAAATATTATTTTATCAAATTTTTTAATTTACTATGATAACTTTTTTTAAAAAATCTATCTAGAAATCAGCTAAGCTCCTTTATTTATACCATCATGAAACCTAGCTTCACCATTTCAGCAAGTGGTGTTTTGAAATTGTGGTTGGTTTTTTTTTTTAAAGTATATTTTATTTTAAAATATATTAAAATAATATATTTTTATTTTTTAAAATTAATTTTAATATTAGTCTATTAAAATAATCTGAAAATATTAAAAAATTTATTTTAAAAAAGTACTTTTAAATAAAAATCTCACCGTATATAAGCAAAATTCAAATATGAAAAGTACAAATCTTACGATCACTCCCTCGCCCCTTCCACCTCACCCAGTCACGTAGCACCAACTGCAAGTCCCAAATACAAATCCCTCGACCATATATGTAGTCAATTATTGTGAAAGTGGATGGAAAGTGATGGACGTGACTTTCACGTGTGATTGCTTGTATCTTCCCTTTTATGTTTGTAATATATTAGCTTTATTTTCTACTCTTCTCTCTGTTTTTTTTTTTGAAAAAAAATTCCGTGATCGGAACATGAGAATCCCGTTCGAAATTGGATGGATCTTAATTTGATTTCATGATGGATTAAATTGAACTAAACAATGTTTTAAGATTATTGATGTAATATTTTCTTTTTTATCCAGGGATTAATGATGCTTGAACAAATAGTTTGTAAAACTTAACCCCCGTCTAAATATATTATTTATTTCTCAGTTATAGATAATAAAAAAACAGTGCTCGATGTGCGGTAGCTATAAATATTCTTAAATTTATAATCGAGATAAAACACAAACAGCACCGCATCTACAGCAATTGGTCACGCGACATATCTGTCTCAAAGAAGTTTAGTCATACATAGACAACCCCCAGCCACCATTGATTGCATATTCACTGTATCCAGTATTTGGATTTTGAATACCCTGACGTTGGTGTATCCAACCGCGCTGTCCATGTTTTTAATCTGAAATTTTTTCTTATTTGTTTGTTTATGTATTTTAAGATTATTTTTATTTTAAATTTAAATTAATTTTTTATGTTCTTAAATTATTTTGATGTATTGATATCAAAAATATTTTTTTAAAAAAAAATTAATATACTTTTTTAAAAAATACTTCAAAAAATAATCATTTACACTCTCAAACACCACCTTTACCATATGCTCACAAATGTAATGTATAACTTTTCTTCAAAAAATAATCATTTATACTCTCAAACACCACCTTTACCGTATGCTCACAAATGTAATGTATAACTTTTTAGTAGGATAATTATAAAAATACATCATACTTTAGAAATATATAATAATGTTTTTTTCATGATACGGATTTGCAAGGAAAATCATAGGCAATGCCTCGTACACTGGATAAATCCAGTTAAAACTGAACATAATCCAGAGAGATAAATTATTAATCATGGATCGATGTTGGAATCATCATTTTTTTGTTGATATCACAACCTGTACATATGAGCCTCAATGGGTGGTGGAACGTCATTTGAGTCGACGAGGCATGATCCGTCGCTTACCCAAACAGTCTGCCACGTGAGTCGACTTCCCAGCCTTCAAGCCGCCCCTCCTTAAAATGACATAGACACCTCAACATAGCTTCGGAATGTCTCAATAGCCTCAATACCTCTTGCCTTTGAAAGCGACGATGGATGTTCGCCCGTTCAGATTCTAATGGTTCGTCAAGATCTCTGAGGAGGTTGCCGATTCCTTCAACCGATCCAGCTAATTCCGCGCGTCCCATTTCAATTGTGATTTTTACCACCACGTCTGCTCCTATACACACATTTAAGGATCGCATTAGAAGGTGAGTACTGGAACATAAACTTAAAACTATATCCATTACTACTATGGAACACTCAAAATACTACTACTTGTTGCAGCTAACATCACAGTAGTTTTAAAATACTTTTATATTTTTATGAAAAAAATAGATTTTTAGCATTTTATTTTTTAATAAAAAATAATATTAATTAAAAAATCGTTATCTAATATTATAATAATTAAAAATCTTAACTGATCAGTAGAGATTTTATAATATTAGATTAATTATACAAAAAAAAATATTATCACCTTTTAAATATTTCGTCGGAAGCAGATTGCATTATTAGTTTTATCATAAATTGCTAATATTTATGATACAAGATTGGTTACATAAAAAAAAAATATTATCACCTTTTAAATATTTCGTCGGAAGCAGATTGCATTATTAGTTTTATCATAAATTGCTAACATTTTATTAATTTTATGATATGATGGTTTGCATGTAATATTTTAGATTCTGATTCCAGTAAATATTAAATTACAGATATTTCTAATTATATTATTGATAAATATTACATAGTTATGAAAACAAAATAAATTTAAATTAGTATTTTTTTTATTCTTGAATCTAACTTTAGTGAATAAAAAATAAAATAAATTTATTTTTTTACACGTGTATATATTTTTTATTTTTATATAGTTAAATAAAATTTTAAAAAATAAAATTAATATTTTTATTTTTGACTTTGATGTTAATAAATAAACTAATAAAATAAATGTATATATTTTTTATGTGTGTATATATTTTTTATTTTTATTTTTTTTAAATTGAATCTAGCTCAGCTAACAGGAGGGGAGGGCAATAGTGCAAGAGGATGATTATCCTTTGAAAAAAAAAAAACAAAAAACATTGTTTAAAACACAGCCAAGACAAGAAAGAAAGAAGACACCAAATCAACGGAGTAGATATAGACAAGTAATTCTTGATTCAAGAGAAAACAGTCATCATCTTCACGGTTAGGACGCTATAAATGAGCGGTCACATCTCACCCATAGAAGATACCGATATGGATGGTAAAATTAGAAAGATCATTCGAGTCGCTTCGACTTGTTCCATGGTGCTTCCCTGTCTGTGTTCCAAAAATAATTAATGTCATGGGTTAGAAATGAAAATGGCATGCCGTTTGTGACAGACTGGAAAGCCATAACATTGAAGCACAGACATCATGTCACTAGAGAGAGAACGACAACAATAACGACAAAGCTTCGCATAATCCCAAACTAGTTGGGTCCAGCTACAGGAATCTCTTGGCATCATTCCGCAATATCATGCAGGGCAGGCAGCTTGAATCTACTTTACATACAACACAAAGCATGGCAATCACGTTTATCTCGTACCTTCAATTTCCAATCACCGACAACCAGGAACATTAATCCGCTCGATTTGAATCATCACTTCACCTGCTATGCCCTTAAATCTCTCTCATCAGAAACGGAGATTATTAATAGTTATTTAAAATATCATTTGTTTTGTGGACAATCTTATCCCCTCTAACTTAAATGCCATACCTGTTCATGTAACTTCGCAATAAATTATTTCCCGCTCCTTTTCATTATTTAAGACTCTCAATCGTTTTCCCTGTTCTCTTCCAGCTGCATGGATGGGCCCATAAGCCCGCATCAGCATGGCTCATGAAGAAATTTCAAAAAAACAAATAATAATAAAATAATGTACACAAACCCTACTTGTTCCTCCTAAGTGACCCCTCCCTTGGCAATTTCATGTGATACATGCTGTACTATTTTTTATGTATAAAAAAACCATTAATCATGATTTACAACCTACCAAGATTTTGGATTCATGACTTTATATTTTTTTTTTCAAATTCAGGATGTCAAAATTGATAAAATTCACAAGTAGCTTTAATAAAACACATCAAAATAATATTTTTTTATATTTTATATTATCAACATAAACATATCAAAATCAATAAAAAAATTGAATTAGATATTTTTAAAATTAAATATATTAAAAAAATAAAAAATACCACACCGCAAAATACTCAGAGTCTTTACCTAGGAAATCAAGTTGTCAGTAATTGAATACTTTTTCTAGGGTAGAAATCCTTGATTTAAAAAAATTCAAATACCTTGCCATCGGTAATGTAGTGTTGGGGGCTGCATTCTTGTCAGGACAAGCACATTGCAGTGGATTTTTACTTCGACGAAGATCATGTTACTAAGAAAGATTTGCAGGAGCAGTGTATATCTTTTGTAATGGACATGGGACCAATTTCGACCATAAATGAGTGGTTAAAAAAGATGAATTGAACGGTAGAGATGATGTCTAAGAAAAAATGGCGACGTGGAAGATGAATATCCACGTGTTTATGACAGTTCGACATGTGGCATAGTAAAATTTAAAATTTAACACATTAATCAAGCCTTCAGTTAAAACAGACAAGATTCTTTCAAATTTGAATTCAAAACTATTTCAAATTCTATTTTTAAAAAATACCAATAGTTTAACAAATATTATAAATTGAATAAGATAACAATATTTGATGGATTCAAAAATTTTTTTTAATTAAATTGGTTCAAGTATTAGAAGCTCAAGTTAATTACCTAGTATTCTTTTATAAATATTCAATCATCTACAAATATTTATTTATTTATTTGATTAATGTGAAAGTTCAAACTAGTTTGCATGTATCTTAAATAATTTTATAAATTTTAAAATTAATAATCATATAAATTTTTAATAACCATTATATTAGTAACAATATAATTCAAACTTAAAATCACAAGAGAAGCAAACTCTTTAGTTTCAAAACTTTATTATTAGGCTACTTACTAAATAATTGTAAAAAAATATTTATTTTGTTTTGTTTAGGTTCCATTTCTTTGTAATTCAACTCTTTTTTTTCAATAATTTTTTTAATTTAATGTTTTAATTTTTTGGATTCATTACAAATTGATTTCATAGTCTAACAAACATGACAATTAAAGAACATGAATGTCATCATTCCTTAAAATAATAGATACTGTGAAACAACATCAACAGTGGGTATTAAAAAAGCTTGTTCGACTATCACAGAACATATCTAGTCAATTAGGTGGACTGGCTAGCAAAGATACAAGGAAAAATTCAAATATATTAAGAATTCTAATTACGTATTTATTATTAAAAATTGAATAAGATAGCAATATTTTGATGGATTCATTAAACTTTTTTTTATTAAAATAGTTTAGTTCTTATTGGCCGAGATACCTTGAATAAACAAAAAAAACTTTTATTTTATTTTATGTAGATCCAATTACTATGTAATTCAACCTTTTTTCCATTCAATGAAACTTTCCAGCTCCACGCTTTAATTCTCGGGTTTGTTAAATCTTTCCGACAAGAATTAGACTGCGGACATTTCTTAGAACACCATTATCTTTGTATATAGATAATTTTCAGTTACAATGCCCTTAAAAATCTTATTGGATTGAGGAGTGGATTTTATTATTACAAAATCGCCGAACTTTAAAAATAGTAAGCAGAGTAAGAGAATCATCTAGGTATTTAGGCATAAATGCATAATTAAATGATGCATCAAATATAAAAAAGGGGTAGGTGGGGGATACAAACATGCAAGAAAACCACCTAGATAGAAAAATATAGAAAACCTTAAATAATGTAGGTCAATAATTGATCTCATCATTTACTAGTCTAGGTGTATAGTTATCCCACGTCTTTATAAGGATAAGATCCCAAAACATTTTCCCTACGACTGCTATAATTGATTTTGTTATCTCAAAGCTTACATTGTTTATAGTTTGCTTACCTGCGCAACAAAATGACACTCTTTGGTAAGATGGAGGCTGAAGTAGAGATCAAAGTTTCTGCTGAAACATTTCATGATATCTTCAGCTGCAGACCACACCACGTTTCCAATATGAGCCCTGCCAAGATAAAGAATGTTGATCTACATGAAGGAGAATGGGGGAAGACGGGCACTGTAATCTGCTGGAGTTATGTGCATGGTAAGGCTGTGTCGTCATATATATATATATATATATATAGATAGATCATCCCTGACCAAAAAAACATATCAAGGATTGCACTGCTCATGCTTCTTAATCATGTGTGTGTGTGTGTCTTCATGGTTTTCATCTTCTATATACATATATAGAACTACTATCCATAAGTTTACATCATAATTAGCCTACAATTTTGTTTATTTCTTCGTCTGGGGTAAATCCATTGTTGGAGAAATTTCATGACTTTCTGGTTGATGAAATGTTAACCTCGTATACATTTTCAGAAACAAATTATTATAAAGAGTAGCATAACATATCAAGGCAGTGATTCATGACTGACCTGCTCATGCTTCTTAATCATGTTAATCATGTGTGTGTGTGTGTCTTCATGGTTTTCATCTTCTATATACATATATAGAACTACTATCCATAAGTTTACATCATAATTAGCCTACAATTTTGTTTATTTCTTCGTCTGGGGTAAATCCATTGTTGGAGAAATTTCATGACTTTCTGGTTGATGAAATGTTAACCTCGTATACATTTTCAGAAACAAATTATTATAAAGAGTAGCATAACATATCAAGGCAGTGATTCATGACTGACATTTAATTTGACTTTTATGCAAAAAACATTAACAGATGGGGTTGCTAAGACTGCTAAGGAGGTTATTGAAGCTATAGACGATGAGAAGCTGTCAACCACCTACAAAGTGATTGAAGGAGACATCACCACGGAGTACAAGAATTTCATAGTCATCGTTCAAGCTACTCCCAAGGGAGAGGGAAGCTGCTTGGCTCACTGGACTTTTGAATATGAGAAGCTAAATGAGAACGTTCCAGATCCTCAAACGTTGCTTGAGTTTTGCATCCATTGCAGCAAAGACATCGAGGATCATCACCTTACCCAGCTACCAACAGCGCAGGCATGAATGATCGGTTAGTATCACATGCGTGCATGCTGCTGCTGCTGCTGTCTTGAATTTAAAATGACTTCCTGTCATGAATGAATAATAAGAAGCGGTGTGGTGGGGACAGACGCCTGTTCTTCTACATTAATGTATTTTAATTTATCAATAAACTTGTGTACGTGGGGTCTACTGAAACCCTTCCTTGCAGTGTGATATGATGTACATAGGGCTTTCTGTGAAGTTAATGTATGCTTCGATGGGTGATTCAAGATGTTGAAAGTCTCTCCTCCTCCTCCTATCATTTTTCATTCTTTTCAAGATCCTAGCCGGAAAATCAATCATCCAAACGCGCTAGACTCTCCTAAATTAGTATCTCAAGTCACTGGCCAGCACCCTCATGAATTGCGAAATATTTCCAAAACTCTCATCGTGATTCGTAATCAAGATTTTCATTCTTGCGATTTCAACGATTGAAAGGGGAAATCAAATCCACAAGGACAAATCGACTAATTAGCATAAAAAATAGTGAAATAGCATAGCAACAAAAATATATTTTTGAATCTTACGTTTGTTTATGATATTTAATACATATTATTTATTTATATGTATCACACCAGTACCGCAACGATCTTAAAAATTATATTTAAAAAAATATAAATTTTTAATATCTTATTTTTTAATAAAAAAAATAATATTATTTAAAAAATTATCATCTAATATTATAATTACTAGGAGTCTTAATTGATCATTACAGATTTCATGGTATGAAATTAGTTACATAAAAAAAAATATTATCATCCATTGAACATCTTTTCTAAGACGGACTATTTTGCTAACTTTATAATAAATTATTAATATTTTATTAGTTTATACTATAGTGGTTTTTACAGATAATATTCTTGACTTTTAACTACAAATATGTTTAACTACAAATATTTTTAATTTTGTTGTTAAATATTGAAGCTGCTTGGCTCACTGGACTTTTGAATATGAGAAGCTAAATGAGAACGTTCCAGATCCTCAAACGTTGCTTGAGTTTTGCATCCATTGCAGCAAAGACATCGAGGATCATCACCTTACCCAGCTACCAACTGTATGCATCACATAAAATAAATTTAAATCGGTATTTTTTTATTCCCTATTTTGACGTCAATGAATAAATAAATTAAACAAATTTATTTTTTATGCATACACCTTTTTTATACAACTAGATAAAAGTAAAATAAAATAAAATAAAATAAATTTACATTAATATCTTTATTTCTAACTCTGGTGTCAGTGAATAAATCAATAATTTTATTTTATTTTATTTTATTTTTTCATGTATATTTTTTATTTTTATGTAATTAAACAAAATACAATGAAATAAATTTGAATTATTATTTTTATTTCTAACTCTAGCGTCAATAAATAAAAAATAAATTTATATTTATATTTTTTATTTATACATACACAAATTTTTATTTTTTATTATTTTTTAGAACTGGATACAGTCAACCGGCCCGGTCACTGGCCGAAGCCAGTGACCCGGCTGGGCAAAAGCACGCATGCGTGAATTATTAGCGCATGCTGTGCACTGTGCGAAGGTATTTAAATTACCTTCTCACAGTACCAACTTCAATTAAATGATACGAAGTGAAAGAAAATTTACCTGCCATGCTAGAATGCTAGCGCTTTGGGCGAAGATTCGTTGCTGAAAACTGGAAATCTTCCTTCTACCTTTACTCTTCTCTCGTCTTCTGTCTCTGGTGCTAGAGATTGTGAAGGCAATTATCCCCTTCCTGTATATAATCTCTGTCTTTTCTCCTGCTTGCGGCCTGTTTGCGTTTCCAGGTCTCCCTGGTTTCCTCCGTTCCTTCTTGTTCAGTTATTCATCTCTGCTTTTTGTCTTTTCTGTCTGTTTGTTTATTATCCTCTTTTCGTCTAATCCCCCCGGGTTCTGTTTCTCCGTCTCTTCGTCCTGCTTCTTCCGCTCGTCCCCCCTCCTATTTTTGTGTTTTCCTTGTTCTTTCGCTTCTGTTTCTGGAGGCTGGTATTGAAGAAAGATGAAGCTGATGGTGATGTGGGGGTTTGGTTCTCTCTGTATTTTCTTTGTTTTTTATTCTGGATTTCTCAGTCTCCCCCTCTGGTTCTGTTTCTGGTTCCTCGTGAATCGTCCTGTTTTTGTTTTTCTTTTGCTGGTTCTTGGCTCTGCTCCCTCTTTATTTCGTCTTTTTTTCAATTCTGGGTTTTTCCTCTGTTTCTGTTTTCTTTTTTTACCTCCCGTTTGGTCTGTTTTTCTCCTTTTTTATGCTCCTCCTCCGCCCTCCATGGTTGTGTTCTTCTCTGCCTTTATAGGGCCAACCAGCTCGCCCAAAACCAGTCCTGCCTTTGCAGGACTATTATCCCCCCACAAACGGGATTGTGGGCAGAGGACGTGGCCACCATTGGGTCGGCTTTGCTGCCGATTTTCCAGCATCCCTGTTGAATCGGATTGAAGAAGACGCACGACTTTTCCCCAGTAACGGTGCTTTCGGCAGAAATGGAATTTTCACTTTGACCCCTGCTTCTGGAAATATAACAATTGGGTCCTTAATAATTAAAGATTGCTTTTAATTGTGCCCTTGGATAAATGTAAATTGAATCCTCATTTAAATGCTATTTACACAACAATCCTTGGCTTCTGAAATATTCAATTTGGTTCTTGATTATAATTTTACCTTTAATTAGTTTCAAAATTTTTCAATTAAATCCCTGATTTCTTTAATTAATTAAATCAAAATTTAATTAAATCACAAATATATTAATTTTTTAATTATGCTCCTGATTTATTTAATTCAATTTTCAAATTTATTATTTCTTTAACTATTAACTAATTAACTCTTAAATTTAATAATTCCATCCTTAAACTTTAAATTTTATATTGTAAACCTTATTTATTATTTGTTTGAAAATTGGTTTTCGACAACTAGAGAATTAAGAGCACCAAATTAATTATACAAGGCTGCCTCCTCTGGCGAACCAAAGATAGCTATATGCATCGTTATCGCACCCGTAACATGGGCCCACGTGATTTTTTCAATTTCAAAGTACTGTTGCCTGATGGGATCGGTTTAGTTTTGTGATTGGTAACTTTTTCAGTGAAAATTCAATTAAACATTTTCTTTGAATGATGGTTTTACATACTTCAAAAGTTGTGTTAAATTAAAAGCTAATTACCATTTTTTTTTAATATAAAAACATGTGGTTCCATACCATGTATCGATGAGATTATCATATTAATTTTCAAGGGATAACATGACTGCTTTTTAATATTAAAATTAAATAATTCAGGTACTATAATAATAAAAGTAAAAGAAAAAAAAAAGAGAAAAAATCGAGAGAGAAAAAAAACAGCACATTAGTTTATGTTTTTATTTTAATTAATTTATTCATCGCTGAATCGAGTTGAGATTTTGACAGCAACTTTTAGATATGTTACTTTTGATTTTGAACGATTGGAATGAAAAGTGATAGCATAGAAGTTGGTCATTTCAACAGAAAACGAGGCTGTCAGTATTGTAAGTTTTTCTCAAATAATTCTTCTTTAATCTTGCTATAATCCGATAATAAGTTGTTCTTTATGATATATATGTTATATCCCTTAGTTGAATCTGAGGAAGAATAATTGTGAATCAATTATTTGTTAATAGTGGAAGTTTTTAGGTGGATTACGGTCCCGTAGTTTTTCCCGTATCGGGTTTTCCACGTTAAAATTTTGGTGTTGATTTTGTGATTATTTGCATTATATTTTGTGATTATTTGATTCTGTTTTACTGCACAAAGATGAAAAGAATTGAGAATTGTGAATTGTATTTCGTTGAATTAATCTAGGTAAATTAGTGTCTGGTTGTTCCTAGTTTTCCCAACAAAACATCATTTTTACATTTCTTGCAGAAATACTAAAATGAAAAGAATTGAGACTTGTGAATTGTATTTCGTTGAATTAATCTGGGTAAATTAGTATCTGGTTGTTTCCTAGTTTTCCCAACAAAACATTATTTTTACATTTCTTGCAGAAATACTAAAATATTATTTATAGTAATAATATTTTTTCCACTAGTTTTTTTCATTTTATTTTTTAAAATTCTATGTTTTTTTTTAAGATTATCTTAATCTATTATAGGTTTGGCAAACTCAACCAATTTAATTAAGTTTTTTTTAATTAAATTTATTTCATGGATGATAAAAAAAAAAAAAAAACAGTGCTCAATGTATGGATGTTTCTCAGTAATTTTGCGTGGAGGATAGCAGTTTATCTTTTTCATTTTTTTTAATTACATTAATCTTAGTAACAATATCAATAGGATAAACAGAAAAACTCAGTTCGGAAGAAGCTGCCACTAAGTCTCCCTGTACATTATCTAACTATGATCTGTATTAATTGTAAGAAAATGTCATTCTATCTTTGCTTGAACATCTATTATCTTACAAGTCCGTTGCCCTATTAATTAATTAAATATTTTTAAATTTATATTCAAGATAAAACACCAACCACACCGCATTTACAACCATCGGTTTTGAATAAATCCAAGGGCATAGGTCATACGACATGCTTGTCTGAAAAAACATTTACTCATAGATAGACAACCCCCAGGCACCA
This sequence comes from Populus euphratica, assembly GCF_000495115.2. Taxonomy (NCBI): domain Eukaryota; kingdom Viridiplantae; phylum Streptophyta; class Magnoliopsida; order Malpighiales; family Salicaceae; genus Populus; species Populus euphratica. The sequence continues at coordinate 160,334 of NW_011499924.1, read as the reverse complement.
TTGATTGCATATTCACTGTATCCAATATTTGGACTGTGAATACTCTGAAGTAATTTGTTTATTAACACTTTTTTTTATTTGTTTTGTTTATCTTTATTTTTTGTAAAGTTATTATATAAAATTAATAATATTTTATATTTCATCGAGTAATTACAATATTGTACTGTTTTTCTACTATATTAAATGTTAATTTAAAATTTTATATATTTTTATTAACATATATGATTTTTAATTTATTTTATTAATTATATGTAAGTGTTGATTTTTTGACACATACATATATTTTTTACTTAAGTAAAAAATAATTTTAATAATATTTATACATTTATTGTTTTGTATTTAAGAAAAAAATTTCAAATATAACGATACAAGTTGAATAGAAGTTTAATATTATTTTTTATTGGCATAAATAACTTTTAATTTATTTTATTAAATATATGTATAAACTTTTCAATAATTTTAATAATATTTCGTGGTGGATGTTGTGTTTAATGATATCAAATTTCTCTCTTCCCGGCGTTTAATTTCTTCTCCTCGTTTTTTTTTTTTTTTTTTTGTTTCTTCTCTTCTTTTCTTGATCTCCAGATTCTATTCTTTCCTCGTTGTTCTTCCAAACTGTATCGTATCCCATGTGCTGATAGTAAATGGATCCTATTTCTCTCCTCCCTAACTATTTTTTTTTTTAATGAAATCAAATTGAAACTTCGAATAAAACATTTTTTTTTATAAAAATGTATACAAATAGATACATTGAAAGATTAATTAAACTTTAATCTAAATTTTGATTGTTAGTGTGCTGCCAAATTCATGATAAGATATCAATGCAACTGTAGTTTAATTGGGTGTTTGATACTGTAATACAAGTTAATGTTTTAAAAGTTATTTTTTAAAAACATATATTGAAATAATTTTTTATTTTTATTTTTAATATTAATAAATAAAAATTATAAAAATATTTACAACAAAATGCATTTTAAAAATATAACCTGTCAAACAAGCACTAACTAGCACACATTTCAAGGGTTAAATTTTCCTTGTAAGTGTATGCATATATATATATAACAAATTAAAGGTGCGTGAGTGAGTGTGCTGGTTGTGTTATAACTTCGGAGAGAACATGTCCTAGTGCTCATATATAAATAGTTTGTTTATTTTGTGAAAGTGTAATTGTGATTAGTTTTTAAAATATTTTATATTTAAAAATTTATTAAAATAATATTTTTTTTACTTTTAAAAAATTATTTTTGAAATTAATACATTAAAATATTTAAAAACAATATAAAAATGTTAATTTTAAATTTTTTTAAAAATTATTTTAAAATAAAAAACAAACTGGATAAAATAAAATAAAGTAGGGGAGATGATAGAAACTAAAAATATGAAAAGATAAAGGAAGAGAGCTTTTACATGAAGGACAAAATGATGCAGTATTTTTTATTATTATTTCACATTTTATTTTTATCATTTACAGTGAATACTGTTATATTTATACACAGCTTAATAGAACAACACTATAACAAACTATTTTATCCTATACTCTTATAACAGAATGAAAGAAAGAGTACAAAGGATTTATTTTATTGCATTTACAAATCTCACTGCATGGTACTAGTAGAGTGGCAAGCGGCTGGTATATAAATCTTGTTGTAAGTTGTTGCTTGGTGCTGGCTGAATGGCACGCGGCTGGTGTGGTGTCTAATAGGAGAAACTCGTGAGAGACAGAGAGAAACCTGAAATCCATTTGAGGGGAGTGCCGTAGTGCAAGGGATGATTCCCTCTCTAGTTGATTATATCCTTGAGATGCTTTGCATGGGTAATGATGGAATCAACTCTTTCTGGTGGAGTCTTAAGCATGGTGGAAATTTTTGCAAGCCTATTTGCATATTTGCGAGCAGCTTTCCATCATATCCCCTCCACCTCGGGAGAGTTTAGCCCCCCTCTCTTGGTGAAAAAATCGAGTCCATTAAGAGTATGTGGCAAGTGCGATGCTGTCCCCTCCACCTCGGGCGAGGTTTATATGCAAAGTAGTTACCAGCAGTTCAACTTGTTAGCACCAAATCGATCGTGCAGGTGCGTATTATATGCTAATCGCGAAGGCAAACTTGCCATTTCGGATGCATCATTGGCAAATGGAGGCAAGCAGGCAACAATGTACTCGTGAAATGCAATGGTTTTGATGTTGAGGACGAGCTACGGGGACCTAGCTTGTTCCTGTGGCTTTGTTTTGCAATATTGATATCGAGGATGTTGAGGTAGAAGCCATGGATTCCGTGTTCGATTTGATGCTCTTCGTCTGCTTTGAAAGATTTCGAGGGAAGACTGTTGGCCCAAGAAAGCAAGTGGGGAAGAGGAGGAACTACAAGTAAGATTAGCCATGTAAATGATATCGCTGCAATTCAATCAATAACTATCTTGGAAAAAGAAAAATATCTGTATACAAACTTCCAAACATCTCTATAGATTTTTCCATTGTTTCTATTTTTATTTCCATGACAATGCAATTCATATTCCTCCACAAGCAGAACAACGTACTGTGTATTCTTGCATGTTGCTATAGATTGTTTAGCTATAAAAAGCACATGTCGCTATAATAAATATCCAAATAGTATGAATACAGGAAGTTCTAGGAATGGCTATCAATCAAATCTTGAGATGAGTATAATTAATGTAAATACAAACGTACGTCAGAGGAGGAACTTGAGCCAAGAATGGCCATGATCCAAAACAAAAAAAAGGAGCACTATAGGAAGGTTTCGCATGCCTTTGAGCAGCGTCCAGTTGAAAAAAGAACAAAAACAAAAAACTATCAGACATTGAAAATGCGGTCAAAAAGAAAATCAGTAACATGTGCCAAGCATCCCGATTGAAACACAGTATATTCAAATGGATATTTGCAATATCCGGCTGAAGTTATTGCAAGGAATTTGTAACGATAAAGCCAACGGAACAAAATTTCAAATGATTATCAATATTCATTTAAAACGGCCATGTTTTAACAAAATATCCCTAACTGCTATATCTTAACAATTATATTTCAGATAAAATCAGAAAGTAATTCATAAAACAGACTCAATTTTCACATATAACAAATGTCACATCAATTAATTCCTCTTTAGGATCGGTCAAGAGTCTCCTCTGTAAATTAATATTGACCTTTTTAGTTTTTTTTTTAATATTATTTCTATATTGGTCCTTTATTTAGTATCCTCTTATATATATTTTTTTAAAAAAGTATATTTTGTTTTCGCTATATATTTAGTATGTCCTTTCAGATTTATCTTGTTGTACAGTTAAACTTATAGGTTTCCAGCTCCTGTCTTCTTCTTTTTTTTGCTTATCATTTTGTCTTTAGGAAATTAATGTCTATTTTGTCCAAAATATTTTACCTTCCATTATGAAAAGAAAGATTTTACTATCTTTTAAAACTCAATAATAGTAAGGATTTAAGATATTTTTTACTGAAGAATAAGATTATCCTTTCACAAACAAACACATATATAGGACACATTAAAGAGCATACCTTTTTTCGAAAGAAAATCATGACTTTATGTATAACTGTCGATATATAAGATTAGATTTTATATTTCCATATATGATGTGAAAATTGCTGCGTCTAAATAGCGGTTTCTTCCATTTTCTTTCTTTCCTTGAAATTAATCATAAAAGCTTACATCCTGAAACAAGAATTTCAATGCTATGACTGGATGATCAAAACCGCCATTAAATTCTATTAGGTTTAAATTGTTTTTAGATTTTGAACGATGAGCAGTCCAAGGTTACCAATAGTTTCTATCTTATAAATTTCTGCGCGACAAGTTCTTTGCAGAGGAAATGCTAGCTATTATCACCCAAAAAAAACTTATTATCACCCATTTAAATTTTGTTTTGTTAGGCCGTAATTTCAAGTTGAAGATACTTTCATGTTTTTAACTTTAGTTAAATCTTATTATGAGAAAATCAGGTGAATAATTGTTTCACGATAAATGATTTTATATAAGAATTTATTGGTTTTTTATATAATACAATGCAAGCCAAGTTCGAGAATGCCATTATCCCTGGAAAAAAAAATCAAAATGAAAAACATTGTTTAAAACACAACCAAAACAAGAAAGAAAGAAGACACCAAATTAATGGAGTAGATATAGATGAGTAATTCTTGATTCAAGAGAAAACAGTCATCATCTTCACGAAGAGGACGCTATAAATGAGCAGTCGCATCTGATCACCCATAGAGGATACTGGTGTGGATGGTAAAATTAAGAAAATCATTCGATCAGTCGAGTCTCTTCGACCTGTTCCATGGTGCTTCCCTGTCTGTGTTCCAAAAATAATAAATAGCATGGGTTAATTTAGTTAGTTTAAGCATACATGCTTGAGCAGATTATTGAAATTGCTTGTCTATGGTAAGAAAAATGAAAATGGCATGCAGTTGTAAGAGACTAGAAGCCATAACTTTGAAGCACAGATATCATGTCACTAGAGATCACTTGTTGCTTACTACAACAACAATAACAACAAAGCTTTGCATAATCCCAAACTAGTTGGGTCCAGCTACACGAATCTTTTTGCATCATTCCGCAATATCATGCAGGGTCAGGGAGCTTGAAATCTACATTGCATATAACACAACGCATAGCAATCACGTTTATCTCGTACCTCCAATTTCCAATCCCCGACAACCTGGAACATTAATCCACTCGATTTGAATCATCACTTCACCGGACTCTACATTTCTTAATCTGAGTATCATGTCTTGCAGTATTTTGCCGTTATCCCAAACAACGCAGCTCTCGTCAGCAAGGCAGTTGTTCCGGCTTGGCTTAACTCTTGAGACCACACAACCGTTTGGGAGATTTTGCAATCCCATCTTTAGACTCGCGATATATGCTTTGATGTCTATTTCTGCTTCACCCATTTTATCATCCACGGTAAATCTGTCTTTGTCAAAAACAGTCTGCAAAGAAAGCCGAAACAGAAGGAATCAGAATTGACAGTAATAAAATATGGGTGTGTTTAACGAAGTTATTAAAGAAAGGAAAATGGTATCTCCCTGAATTTACCATCAACTGTTTGTATGCGCAATACAGCACAGAAATATTTCAATTGCTGAGGGATTTCATCATAATCATACTACATATTGTGGGCTAATACTTACTAAATTGATTGGAACATTGAGATCTGTGATTGAAAGAGTAATCTCCTCGTTCCACTCCGGATTACAGTTTTTTTTCACAACTCGAGTCTTCAATTTCTGCACCAAAGTTGAGGTGATTTTAACGCTGAGAGAACACACCGAAAAGAACAAAAAGGACATGATATAGAAAACTTGCGTATAGTTGAACTTTCTATTATATGTGCAGTGACCATATGCAGATTTAACTTATATTGATGAATTATAACATACTTATTCATGCTTTCTAGTTCTAGATCACCTTAATATATTGAAGCAAAGCTTCATATCAAGATAAGCAAATACAAGGAACCCTAAAGCAATTCTCTCAGAAAATGATGATGAGAACACATTTGCAGTCCATCATTAACCATAAAGTTTCAAGCAAAATTAATCAAGAACCAAGCTATTGAACAATCCTACAAAAAACCACACCCCGTCCTCCGTATTTGTGGTTATGAAAAGGGAACCGGAAGTAAGAAGGCTATGTCCTCCCCCTCATTGGCATTCATGATAGTTCAAGAAGCATTCTTGAACTCCAAGCCCATCGATATTAACAACGGCTTCAATTAGGTGAACAAATTTCACCCTCTTCTTGTTTATTTCTCATTTCTATAGCAAAAATATATTTCCTTGAACAAAATACAATTGTGAAAATCCTTTGGTTTCCTGTCTTTAATTTCTTTCGGTAGAAAATTTCGTGCCTGCTTCCCTGTTTCATTTCTATAGAGGTCTCAGACAGCCAAGTGAAAAGGATTGACAACCATTTTGTGTACTGAAATTTCAACAAGGAAAAAAATTAAGGGAAAATGAAAGAAACTGGGGGATAATAGCAAATCATATAACCAAGTTTGAGGAGATCAAAAGAAGAGTAACAAGCCTGTTTTCCCATGGTGATGACAACATAAGGATCACTGGTACCAAGATCGCGAACGGCAAGATTGTTGCCTCGTTTCACCCGGATTCTGAGAAGGCCAAGAAGGTTGTCCATGTCTGAAAAGCTCCTGCCTATTGTTCAGGTCAAACAGATACAGGATACTGGATTTTCTGGCCCAGAACAAGAATATATAAATGTCGCTTGAAAAATCCAAGCAACATGTAGCTTGATCGGTGGGTCAACTGCCAGGGAATCTATAAACAATCTTCCAAAATCCAAGTAGCTTGATCCGTTGCAACGTGTCTTTTACGCGCTTTAAAATATATGTTGGCCAAGAAAAACTATAAATAGTAAAAGCCTCGTATTAGACAATCCTTTGTGGTCCGCCGCTATGCACGCCCTTCCCGTTGGTGGTTAAGACGTGTGCTTTTAGAGCAATAGAGGGAGAATAGATATATGGAAACTTGCTCAATGTCCACCTAAAATCTGACAAGGCATTATCATTTTACTTTCTCTGCATGGAAATAACAATATTAAGTCAGATTGCAAAATGGAGGGCCGGTATATCCAACCCCATTTATATGAGATATTGTCTTCTAATCTATGTATGATTGGTAGGTCAATGTATCAACGTGAGATCCCGATACTTAGCATTACTATTTTCTTTAGAGAGATATTGGATCAAATTTCTCTCATACTTCTTTTTCTTCATTTGGGTAACAAAATATTTAAATCAGCTCTTTTGAACTCTGCCTTCTGAAACCCTGGATTTTAGAAGCCTATGTTTCATCAGCAATATTCAGCACTCTATCAGTGAGTACAATTTAGCGTATATAGCACAGCAAGAACAGAGAAGGAAAGATTTAGGAGCATGGTTTTTTTAAGGTTTACAGCATAGTTGTCGTAACTGGCTCGAAACTTAACCCCGATCAAGATCGAAAATCATTGCGATTTGTTAATTAGCTCATTCGGCTAAGAACAGGTTGATCCAGTTAGTTAATTATGACAATAATAATATTAAAAAAGTTCATGTAATATAAAAAACTAAATTGTATGGCATATAGATTTTGGTGAGGTGGTTAAAAAAAATAATTAATAAAGAAGATCAAGGTGTTTTTTTCTTGTTTGCTTTTAAGTCAATCTTTCATTCAGTTATGTCTTCGTCGGGTCAAGTAGGTTAATTGAATTTTGACTTGATTAATTTTTAATTAGTCTAAACTTACCTCAATATAATCTCAATATAATCTTAAATGATTGGGTTTTAGGTCAATGCATTATTGTGAAACTCGTAAAATAGTTTAAACTTGAAAATTTTTTATTTAACTATTTATTTAATTTAAATTTTAAATTAAATTATATAAAAAAAATTTGAGATAACTTTATTCACTAGACGGATTTAAAAAAATCAATTTAATATTAAATAATAAATTAAATAAAAATATTATATTAAATAAAAAATAAAAATAAAAAGTCTTTAGGAACCCAAAAGAATTAAAAACCAATGAAATTAAAAAAATGAGTCAATTTTTTATTACATTCTAGAAAATACAAAAACTGATTTATATAATTAAAAAAATAACATATTAAATTATAAAATTCAAACAAAAGAAAAGAAAAATAAAAAAAGGAGGTAAAAATCCCAAAGAAAATAAACGAAATCCTTAAAAATATTAACGAGCAACCCATTCGATCACGCGGGAGACCTGCAGATGAGGCTTCTGATCCATCAGTTCATCACTCGGGGGGGCATCCTCCTTTGTGAAAAGCTAAAGGACCACCACACTGACTCGAATATTATCTCAGCGTTTCCCCATCCATCGATTCGTCATTTATGCCAGGTGGGTGATCTGGTACCCTCATGAAATCATCAGATAATTAAATTAACAATCCCACGGAGAACTATCCGCCACCCATGTGGTCGGAGGCTATAGGCCCAGACAGAGATTCTTCAGCACGCTTTTGGGTTTTGTAAGCTACTCATATGTCAGTACTGGCGCGATCACGCGTATCTTTTATGCGGGCTTACCGGGTAAGTTCAAATTATATTGGTAAATGGGGATACGGTGAGATGAGATAGTATTTTAAAGTAATTTTTATTTTAAAATATATTAAAAAATAAAAATTTATTTTTAATACTAATATGTTAAAATAATTTAAAAATAAAAAAAAACTATAATACTAATATGTTAAAATAATTTAAAAAAAAAAACTATTTTTTTTTTCAAAAAAACTATTTGTAAATATAAAATATATACAAATTATTATTTTTTATATCATAGTTTTAGTAACTTGATAAATAATAAGTAATTCTAGGACCAATCCAGCCAACGTGTTTTGTATGGCATTGGGAAGAGATGAAGATGGTTATTTATAATATTTCAAGATAGTTAGAGTTATTTGTACTGTAAAAATATTTTTGTATGTATATTTTATGGACACAAAATAATATATATTATCTATTAATATATGTTTTATATATTTATATTTAATGATTTAGAATGATATAAATTTATTTTAAAAAAAAATTATTTATATATTTTTGTCTACAATATCTCTCATACCAAATATATTTATATTCTAATTATATTTTTTTCCTCTGAATATTGCCAAAACAATACCTAAAAAATGGATCAAGTAGGATAAAACTAAGGGAAGATACCGAGATGCATCTAATAAAAATCGGAGGGGGAAACAAAGAAGCCAAATAGTCAGTTTTTCTTTCAATTAAAATATATAAACTTTAATTTTAATTTACTACACTCAATACTCATCCTGTGCAACAGTGATTGTATTTATTTTAGGATTCAAGTCTCAGATGAGCTAGCTAATGACCCCTACATTGTTACGGTTATTTTATATATTTTTGTTAATATTGTTTTGAACAAATTAGAGAGGGAAATTGTGTTAATAATTACATGAAAAGTTTTGTTTAAGAATAATAATTAAAATAATACTTATAGGATTAGTGATAACTTGTATGTAAAGGATATTTAGATTTTGTTAATTAAATAAGTTTAAAGTATTATGTTTAAAAAATGGACATTCATTAGACATATTCTTCGATGACCAATTTGTATAGGAAAGGAATTTTTTTAACCTTTGTTTAAGAATAATACATGGGTAACTATATTGATTTTTAATCAATTACTAATACTATTCTTTATATATAGTAAAAAATATAACAAAATAACTAAGCAAAACATCGAAACAATTTATACCGACTTATTTTTTATATTTCCATCTTCTAAACTTTTTTTTTTTTTAGTTGTAGTTTTATATACCTAATTAGATGATAAATTTATCATATTTTATTAAGGATATATAAAACCAATAACAAATGATCACATTATGAAATACGTATAAATTTAAGGGAACAATTTCTTTTAACCCTTCTACTCTTTTTTCTACCTTTAATGTTCCCACACTTTTTTAAATTTCAATCCTCAAGTTCATTTTTTTATGATATTTAAGTGATCAAGTTGGAAAAACGAGAAAGGTTTTTTATGATATTTAAGTGATCAAGTTGGGAAAACGAGAAAGGAAGTAATGTAAAAATGACGAGATAAAAGAATACCATCGATTTAGTTGTTTTTGATCAGCAACAAAACTTGTCATTTTCTATGTCAGCGAATCTATACAACAAAAAGAGTTTGATCTTTATGGGTTTTTCTAAAAGTATTATTGAAAAAGCGAATGTTGAATAAGGAGAGTTTGATCTTTATGGGTTTTTCTAAAAGTATTATTGAAAAAGCGAATCTATACAACAAGGAGAGTTTGATCTTTATGGGTTTTTCTAAAAGTATTATTGAAAAAATAAGACTAAGTTCATTTTGATTTTTATTTTTCAATTGATTTTAATTTTCAAATGTGTTGAGATTACTACATTGTTTATAAAAGTTTCTAAAATGGTCTAAAAATGTTTTTAGATTAAAACTGCTTGAAATTTTTTATTTAATAAACCCATTTATGATTTTCTAATGATTGGTGGTGGTTAAATTTTGGATTTCATTCAATTTAGTTTTAAAACCTACATGACATGAATGAACAACAAGTCATCGAGGTGGTTGAGCGGGTAAGGAGACATATTTAGCTAATCTTGAACTCAGGTTCAATTTTTATTGTCGATACTTTTCTAATTTTTAATGGCGAACTCATTTATTTTTTTCACTATTAGTTTAAAAGTTTAAAAAGTTACATGTAATACCCAGAAGCTCTAGAAAAAAAAAATATGTGCTTAAGATCTTATATTTATATAATCAAAGGCATGATTTTGAATCTTTTAAACCATTTAATAATAAAAAGTGGCTTGATATAAGTGTCTAAAACTTGATCAACACAAATGATACATAATTGGACCTTCGAAAAGTGATAGAGTCGAGGGTCATTCAAAGACACATTAAAGCTATAATAGAAAATAACAATCATTATACTATAATTAAACATAATCTTAAAAGATCCAATACATGCTTTTTAACACTCTAGATATCTGATATCCAGAGTAGCTAATTTTAATGTAATATATAAACTTTTATGGTCATAACAAGAAAAGATTAATCTAACAGTATCAAAATAAATATGTGTATATCCTTAACAAATTCATTGACCTGAAAATTCATATGAAATTTTAAAAATAATAACTTGTTTATACAAAAGTAGCAAAAAATTTATGTTGGTAAATAGAAAGAGCTTGAATATATTTTTTTATTAAACAAAAAGGTTATTTGATAAGAGTTTTAATATTACAAATAATAAAAAATGATTTTTTTACAAAAACATTATAAGAATTTACCATAAAAATACCTGTTTTGGAGATTTTTTATGTATCTAAAATGTTAATTTTATAAAAATAGTTAAATTTAGTAGATGTAGATTTCCGAATGAAAAGGAAATGGTGAAGATGAAAGAAGGAAGAAAAAATCAAAAAAAGAAAAAAAAAGAAAGAAGTGAAGATAAAGAAAATGATGTCACGACCACACACAAACCAGGAAAGTTTACGATCACAATTTCTTAAATGAGTTTTTGTAGCTTTTGAAACTAGCGAGACCATCAAACTTTTTTATACTATAACCGAATTTAAATTTAAAATCTCAAGAATAAATTTGCATGCATGGCACGTGGTCAAATAAACTAAAAGCAACAAACCAGTCGTCTATTCCAAGAAGTCCGCATAATTTTATAAATAAATAAAAAGTTTGAATTATTTTTTTTGGTTACAAATAGCAATTAATTAAGCTAAAAATTCTTGCAAGTTGTAGGACTTTCGAGAATGGAGGCAAATCAGCAACCAACACCATAAAAAGAAAACGTGTTTTACAGTTACAAGTTTCGACGCCAAAAATGACAGTTTTACAGCAAGAAATAAGAAAAAACAAGATTTTGAATAAAATATAAACCACGTCTTTCCCCTTGCCGAAGGGTTTTCCTCTTTTGCTGTCACTGTCAGAGAAAATTTTACGATGAAACAGAGTAATTAATGTTTTTTTATTAGTTTTCTTTTAAATAAATTGATACGAGTAGACAAAAGATATTCTAGAGAGGTTAGGTTAAGTCGGCGCTAAGTAACTGACGTCGACGATATCACAGTAACAAAATTCGAAGAGAATCCCTCTCTTTAAATTAGCCTTCCAAATCAAAACAAACAACAATCAAACCCTAGCCCTCATCCCCTCCAAACTCCGAAGCCCTTCTTCTCCTGATCCCAAAAAAACCCTAGCCCTCATCCCCTCCAAACTCCAAAGCCCTTCTTCTCCTGATCCCAAAACAAATCATTCCACCGTTTTCTTTCAGATCTCTATCTCTCCAAAAAAACATCTTACCAGTTAAAGAGAGGGAAAAAAAGAAGCCAAGCGCTTTTCTTTGTTCTTTTTTCTTCTTTTTTTTGTCGTGTAGAAATAGATCTTCAAAGAAAACGAAGATCTAGTTGTTATCGTTGTGAATGGTGGAAATCTTAAGAAGTAGTAGTAATTACATGCTCTCCCTTTGCCAATCAAGGGCGGGCGTTGTCTCTGTGGCCTCTGCTTTCGCTTTCGGATCTTGCAAGGAGGGCTGGTACTATCGCTGCATCGGTGTCGACCCGTAAACAGAGAAAAACCATCTAAAGTCTTTGTTCTCGTTGATTTTTATTCACAAAAAGTACCCAGTTCTTGATTTTTTGTTTGAAGAAAGAAAAACCCAATACGCAATTTTCTTTTTGTTTGGATACTGCTATTTCTTTTTTGTTGATTTTTCTGAGGGAAAAGAAAAAAGAATACAATGGTTCTTTACAAGCAGAAAAAGAACCAGGCAGCCAAGGGCAACAGGTTCTTGATTAGCGTGACGGTGTTAGGGAGTGCAGGGCCGATCCGGTTTGTTGTTAACGAGGAGGATCTAGTGGTTGCCGTTATTGATACTGCTTTGAAGTCCTATGCGCGTGAGGGTCGCCTTCCAATTCTAGGCTCTGATCTCAATGATTTCTTGCTTTATTGTCCCAATGCTGCTTCTGATGGTAGGTTGTTCCGGAACCCAATTCTTTGTGCTAATTGGCACTTGTTTCTTTTGTTTGTTTGCGTTGTTTCTTTGGAATTTGAAACGTTCCTTGTTTCCTAATTAATTTGTAAGAACTTATTCTGATTGTGCTTGAAACTGGAAAACCCAATTTATGACTGTTATTATAATTTGATTGCAGCTATAAGCCCATGGGAAACCATCGGATCACTCGGAGCTCGCAATTTTATGCTTTGCAAGAAGCCACAGCATCTGAAAGTGGCTGAGAAGGATGGGAGATCCAATGCAGCAATTTCCCAGAAAGGGAGTGGGAGCTGGAAGGCATGGATTAATAAAGTCACTCAATCTTAAAATATCTTCTCATTGATGCACTTTCCAGTAGTGAAGAATATGATATCTTTTCGTCAATTTATTAAAGTTGTTTCCAGTTTCGTTTAAGTTTAGCCAAATTATTCAATTTGGTCATCTTATTAGTTGGTGTGTTTGTTTCATTTACGTGGTTGTCCCTTTAGGGCTTTTTATTCTAATTCGAGTTGAGATAATTGCGAAGAATTCCCGATTGTTTAGGGAATCAATCAAATTGTTCTCCTTGAATGTTTTTCTTTGAATAAAATAGACGTTTTTGTTTTGTCTTTAGTACATTTCTTTCTTCCATCAGTTGTCAATTTTGGTTCACTTTTAGAATTTGAACTCTTGCGCAATGTTAGGTATTCAACTGCTTGTTTGCTCTTATAATTATGCTTGGCAGCAGACCAAATAAGAGGCATGCAGAATTCGTTTGAATAGAGCAATTTCACTGTTTTCTCTTTTTTGGTGCCAATATGGGCTAAAGTCCAAAAAAACAATAGAATAAATTGTAGTTTTCTTTGTTGGATTAGCTGTTTCTAGGAGATTTCTAGCAGAGTATTTGATTCTAGGCCATTGATGGCATCTTTGAACTGGATATTCTGGAGCTTAAATCAAGCCTTCACGGGCAAGCATCTTATAGGTTCAGAAGCATCCTCTTCGAATTCAACGGCAGCATTTGATAGGAATATTTAATACCGATCCCGTCAATGCCAGCTAGGATGAGTTTGGTGACAGCCTTTGGTACGCAAGACAGACAAGCCTAGCGGCTGCTTCTTTGCCTAGAAAGTTGCCTAGCCTTCCAGATGCGGAGTTCTCTAATCAATAGATCACTCCCCTCTACTAAATCAACTGTTAAGGGGTAGTTTTGTCTTTTTAATGAACACATTTGAAGAAAAATATTACTTTTGACTTTCATTGATCACAGTATGCTGATTTAATTAACCTTGGAAGAATTTAGCCTGGGTAAAGGAGCCTTTTTGATATTTTCATTTCTGTGAACTTAGCTGTCATTTCAAGAAAAAAAAACTATAACTTTCTTTCAGGGCATTTTCAACTTTTGAATTTGGTTTTTTAATAATCAGATGTTTTGGATCAGTTTGGTTTTTTTTTACAAAAAAAAAATTACAGGATTTACAACTACCAATAGACTGTTTCATAAACTGCTGCCCAATAAAGTGAAGCCCAAGTTGCTGTAATTTTCTGAAGCTTCAATTCGCTGTTTTGTTATGCACGGCATTTGAGAATCGTTGCTGTGTCTTCTATCCTGGACCAAACTGAGGCCTAACTAGTTCTTGAACAGGGCCAGCCAATAATTTAGGGTGCATTTGACCTGCCTCTCGCATGTAGCTATATAAGGGATGGGCTGCTCCTAGTTGTGGATTGATGAAGCATAGCATGTTCATCTCTTCACCTGTATTATTTGATGACAAAGTCAATCTCCTTGCAGCTTGATGTATCAATGCTATGCGCATGCCTGTTGGATGAAAATCAATTGAACTGGAAAATTAGGTTCGATTTGCTCTTGGGAATCAAGTTTCTTTAAGAACAAAAGTGGAGTTGTACAACTATAGTTGCATAGTTCCCAAGGTCTCCGATGAGCATCAATTACCCGTCCATCGAAAAAATCTGCTGGGCACCATTCATATTTGTTAGATTCAATTACATATCGCAGTTGTAAGCTTCCCATATGGTTGCATCTATGATCTATCCTCTGCTTTGCTTCTCCCATGTGCGTGTGCCATGTGCGTGTGCTTGCGTGTGTGTCAATTAACCCCTTCAACTTTGATTGCATTTACAAATTTCCTCGTTCGCACGAACTGATAGAATTGCTGGCTGTAATGGGTCTAAGGACGAATTTTGGCCTTGAAGATGAACCCTCTCTCTCTGTGTCTATCTCTCTCTCCCTCTCTCTGGACAAGCGAACAGATTGATCGGGAAGCTACATGAAAAGGTAAAAATCCAAGGCAACTGAACGGTGAAGATGGGGCTGGGAAAAGTGAAAACAACGTGGAAAATGGAGGATCATTGAATCACAGTTAAGCAACACGTGGAAGGTCCCAGAGGCGTGATGTGATGGTAAAAACTTGAGATTTTTGTAATAGATCTCAATTTAAGTTTCAAATTTGAGTCAGTGTATTTTTTATAAAAATTTAGAACGACAAAACTTTTATTTACTCAATTATACCCATAAAATATGCTTAGTAAAAAGTAGAGTTTCCTCAAATCTTAAAATAAAAACACGTGGAGGGGTACTTAACTAACGGCGGCGTTTTGGGAACCTTGACTTGGTCTTTAGTCAAAGTTTGATTTTTCAAATTTGATTTCAAATCTGTTTCGAAAATTAAATCTCTAAATAGAGCAGTATAATAGCGTTCTCGCATTGAAAAATGTTTTATGACAACTTAGTTATTCTCCAAAACCTCAAATCTATTTAATTTGTTTTTTAATTTCATTCAATTAGATCCAATTGTCTTGTAATTCAGTCATTTTTCATTCAATAAAATTTCCAAAATACTTATTTTAAAAAGTAAATTGTCTTGTAATGTTAAAAGTAAATTTTAAAAAATAAAAAATATTATTTTAATATTTTAAAAAAATCTTAAAAAACTAATTGTTAAAAAATATTATTTTAATATTTAAAAAAAAATCTTAAAAACTAATTGTTTTAATACTCCAAAATACCCTCCAGTGTTCATAAAAACAATCACATCAAATCCAAAAAGCACATGTAAACACTTATTTTACTTCACATCGAAGCTAAAAATTAGCAAAATTACCAAACCAAGAGTCTAATGCATTTATTTTACTTTACAAATTCATAAAGATTATATCATCCAATCAGAGAAAATCTGATGAACATTTATTCTAAATCACAACAATCTAGAATTTATTACAAGCATATTCTTTTAAAAATTTATTGAAAAATTGCCACTATTAATGTGATGGCCTGACTAGGTCCCCCAAAAATTATTCTCATTAAATTAATTGTAGGTCCTAAGTGCCTATGCATATCGTGTCAAATACCAAAAGTTTATTTAATTTTTTAATTTTTAATTTTAAGTTTTTAAGAGTTAAATAAAGTTAAAATGTTGCTTGATTAAGCGAATTTGGAACCAAAAAAATGGAACAAAAATGCCCAGTGAAGAACAGCATTTGAAATTCTGTTAATCATAAACGGAAGCCTAACCAAATCAAATGAGAGAAAAAAATGGCAAAATAGTATGATCTTCAATCAAAAAGTTAATTGGGCTCGGACCAGAAATGAAGGGAAGGTCTTCTAGCCCTATGAATACTTGTATGCTGACACGCGAACAAATGTTCGAGAACCAGTCTTTATAAGGCCGGCAGGCCCATTTTATTTGCCCGTACATAATGGACCATGAGCAGGACTTGAGGCATCCATCATGAGAAGATTTTAGTTTTCATTCATAATTGCAGTATCTACTTTATTTTTTAGAGTGCCTGGCCTGACCTGAACTAAGCCATGTTTATCTGCTATGCTCATTAAAAAGCACAAGTTTTGTGGGCTATGGTTTGTTATTGTTGAGCTCGCAAAGTTTATATTTTCTTCTACAGCTCAAACTCTGCTGAGAGTATATCCATTTATGAGTCTACTGTCCAAGAAGAAAAATGCACCAAGTAACATGGATCCAGAGTTCAATGGGACTGACGTTGATATCAGCTCTCTGTCTACGAGCTTCTCGTCCTCATTTTTCCACTCGAATTCGACCTATACTCTTACTGCTAAGGTTAAAGAAATGGCCATGGCAATTGACTCCGGCTTAATTAGTTTGATTGCGTGGACTTTTACAGCTTAGTCAGTTTAAAGAATCTGTTGCTATAAAGGGTAGATGTGTAAAGGATCTTCAAGTTCCAGGTACAATTCTCTACTTAATTACTTTGATAGCGTGGATTTTTACAGCTTAAAGAATTTGTTGCTACCAAGTGTAGATGTAAGAACAACTTCAAAGTTTGTTTCAGAAGGTAAAATTCTACCTGCCTGTCTATAATTACACGAAGGAGTTCTACAAAAAAATGAAAAAACTAATTCCGTGATGACTTCTTTCATCGGAAGATCAATCACTTACAATTTGCTGTATTTGTCTGCAAGCAATGTTTCTGTGATTTATTTATTGCCAACCAATCACTCTCAAAGTGGCAACGCAAACGTTTTGATCATCAGCACACTATCTGTTATTTATTTACATCTAGTACTTCAAATAGCCGTCAACTGGCATTTTACCACTGTTTTGGAGTCGATTTGACATCTATAAAAAAGTATACACTGTCACTTTGCTGGCTGAGAACTTGATCAGTGATCCCATTCAGAAAAAGAAAAACAGAAAAAAAAGAAAAGACAGAGCATATTCGATCCTCAATCCTCGTTGCTTTAAAGGGATTACCTGTAATTTCTTACCTCAGATAGAAAAGATCTTGCATATCCTACTGCATGCCCGAAGTTCGGACCCAAAAATATTATTTCTTGGAAGATAGAAGGAGACTTTCTTAGCTTCGCTTTAGACAGCATCTGATCGAGAGGAGGAACTGTTGAAAAAGATAATGCTGTACAATTTGGCGAGCTAACTCCTTTATCCACATCCACTGAGGTCTTTCTGATATGATATGATGAAAAAAATGTGCAAATTTTGGATGGTAGGTTATAGATTATATGTGGGTGTGTTCAAATCAAGCTTAAAGGTAGGCGGGCAGGCACACTATTTAAGACATCACGTCACAATCACAAGCCTCCCCCGACATGTAGAACTGTATCGAGCTCACGAGTGAAGTGATTCTGACGCTTTTCAAGACTGGCCCATTTCTAAAATCCATGAGAATGTTTTATATGGTGTCTCTAAAATTGGAAAGAACAAAATGACAGCCTACCCAACAGCTTTTGTACAGTACCCTGCCTTCTCCTTCCACTCGTTTTCCACTTCCCTTCCATAATCTATCTTCGATATATATATATATATTTCCTACATTTATTTCTGACTTGTCTTCTCAACTATTTTGTGTAGTCTACGGACCGCATTCCCGGCCTACACGCACAGAGGATGATCGATTACTGTAATATAATTAATTGGGTTTGGACCGATTAATTTGATTATTTTTTTCAGTTTTATTTATTAATGTTTTTTATTAAAAAAATATAATTTATAATTTATTTTTATAAGATTATTTTGATTTTATAATATTTTTTTTAATAAGGTGATTCAGATTATTTTTTTATTTTTTATTGCATCTTTAAATAATTTATTTTTATAAAATTATTTTGATTTTATGATACATATTATTTTTTAATAAGTTGATTCAGATTATTTTTTTTATTTTTTATTATATCCTTAAATAATGAGTTCATTTAAAATCAAGTTTTATATTTTTTTTTTTATATAAATTTATTTTATTCTCATAATCTTAGTCACAAGTCTAATAAGTTAACCAAAGTTTTTTTTTTATATTTTTAAATTTTAATTTATTTCAACTTGCTGAGATTTTTTTAATCTCATAATTTAAGTTATAAATTTAACAAGTTAATCTAAGTTTTCATGAGTTTTTTTTTATAGTTGAATAATTTTTAATTTTATCATTTAACATTAAATTGATTTAAATTTAAAATTTAATTAATTTTATTATTTAATATTAAATTGATTTAAATTTAAAATTCATAATTTATTTTAATATGTTTTTTACAAGGTCATCATTTTTTTTTTTGCCAAATTAATAGAATTACATATTGTTAACCACTACATGATTATTATTATTTTCAATTAGAAAAATTATTAACAAACGTTTGAATATTTTTTTAATGTTATAAGAAATTGATATTAATCGCAGTGTAGCGAGGAAATATAATGTAGAAGGAGGATAAAAGAGCATGTGAGCTTTTGAAAATGGGATTTGATGTGATGTCCAAAGATTAGTGAAGTGGGGGTCAGCTAGTGCTAATTTCCAAACGCACGGTGGCAAGTTGCATTTTAAAAGAAATTGCATGGTTGTTTACTGTCGTGAACCGGAGAAAATACAATAAACAAGCATTGCATTATTGCTTGTTATTGTTTGTAATGTACACAATGTAAAGTTGGCCCAATCGGCAGAGGCGAACATGGGCACGGTGCTTCCTTCCTTTCATTCATTCAGTCACCTACTGGCCCCGTGCGCACTAAATTATTGCCCCCTGCTGTGTTGACAAATCCTGAGAAATCTCCTTGATGGTGATCTGCTTGTATTTATATTTCCCTAGATGACAATGCCTGCAGGAGGGACATGGCTCCTCCTCAGGTACACCATGATCGTATATAACCATAGGCAGCATTGTTGTTAAGGAGGAGATAGCTGGGCACGTTAATCGAAGCTAAACACGTTATTCTGCACATAAGAAATAATAAAAAAATGGATCCATGACTTCTCAACGATTTGATATCTGATCTTAGCTTTCCATCAACTTAGGCTTGCTTCTTGAGGAAATTTCTCGAAATATAGTGGCCAGTAATCACATAAACTGCAAGATAGTACTGTCTTTTATGGTTTTGGATCGATTAAAGCTGTGACCATGTTGATTACAATATGTGGTTAAAGGGGAGAGGTGATGAACATTCGTGATTTGGACAAGGAAGTGGCCACCCAATTTCCATGCTTGCCAGCAGCAGCAGCAAGAACAGCAACACAACCTCATTCAAAATAAAGTAGGCATAAGTGGGACTTTTATCATTTCTGTATGAGTCTGCTTTCCTGACATAAAAAGAGGATTATCAGTAATTCCCTGGAAAAAATTAGACGTCCAAGTGGCAGTTCAACTTCAGAATAAATGCCAGTCTTCATCACTTTTCCCATACCCTAATCAAATAGGCAAGTGCAAAGAATGAAGACACGGTAAAATAAATTTTTCTATCATGTTTTGATCCACAAAATGACCAAGGGAGGTGCTGCTTCAAAAGAGTTCTACTATCTTTTATTACCACAATATATATATATATACACCTTTTGATTCACCCTGAAAAATACAGAAGATTCCAACTCAAAAAAAAAAAAAAAAGTGAGACCTGAAAATGAAAATTCCTAAAGAAACAGTAATGAAAATTTTTAAACAAAATGATGATAAAAAAAAGAGAGGGTACTGCTGCTAATTAACAAAAGGTGATCCAGGGAGACACAGAGCAAGTGGTCGGTCCCACTTTAACTCAGTCCCAGCTCAGCATATCATACAGAACCGCACTCGGGTCTGGTTTGATGTGAGTAATGAAAAAGAGTTGACCTCACTCGGCTGCTTTTTGACTCAGTGAGTTATGAGTCATGGTTAAGCAGCACCACCTACAGGGTGGTGGTTGTTGACCCGCCAAGCCGAGGTGGCAATGAGCGGGCGAGTATGCCAACCCAACATCAAACACCCACTATTCTCTTCCACTCTATACCCGTCTCCACCAGCAAACAGGGCCAACAACATGCTGGCTTGCTTAAACGCGTTGGAACCGAGATGAACCGGAGCAAACCCAGCCGAACCCAACCGAGTTCGCCACTGAGTCAGGGTCTCGTGCCTCTCAACTCGGCTAGGTCCTTCACAAGCCACAACATTGCAAATCTGCTTCGCCAAGTACACCTCTGACATTACCTTATCTTGGGTACTCACTGATCCCTCCAACGAGTCAAACAGAGTCGAATAATAGTGCAGTGACTCGGTGAACCTGTCCAAGAAAACCGGACCGTTATGGTTCGCTTCTTGCTCAACGACAGTAACAATCTCCGGTTTCATTTGTTTCACAACTGATAAAACCTTTCTCATAGCTCCCGGTATAGCCAACAATTTATGAAACTCAAAGATCGAGTTAACAGCCACAGACTCGAACTCAGGAGGTCTGAGTTCTAGCATGGAAGCATCAAGATCAGCCAAACTGTTAGCCACAAAACCTCTATACTCAAATTCTACATGAATAGTCTCTGCCAACTGAGCCAACTTCCACCCCACCTCTTGAAGTTGGTCCGTGTCATCATGAGCCGGTGGTCCAATGCCGGTTAACCGAAAAGCGGGTGGACCACCAGGTCTGAGAGCAAGAGCTTGCATTAAAGCGGGCCACTGCATGCCTTGGTTCATAGAAAAATCAATAACATGAACCCGTTTTTTCCCTTCAAAGGCTTCAAGAATCGCTTGATTGGCCGTGAAGTGAGCGAACTTGAGATAAGGGCAGGTCTCATAGAAGTGTATCTGAAGAATATCTGAGAGAGAGTGGTCAGTTGAGTTTCGAGGGCATAATTTGTAAATTCTCCGAGCTAATGCCTCGGCGAAGTAGGTGGCTACCTTACGCATGGCTCCGGCCTGAGAAACAGCTAAAAAGCCGATTTGTTTGACGAGGGCTTCCGCCATATTTAAGTTGTTTTCTTGGACGGCTTCGGCACAGGCCATTAAGAGATGGACGAGACGAACACCGTTTTCTTGTGAGTCAACCAGGACCACCGGGCGAGTTGACTCGGTCGAAGCCACAAGAGAACTGAGAGTTGTGGAGGACGAGGATGGCGAAGAGGATGTTTGATAGAGGTCTGTTTTTAAGCGTTTAGATTCTCTAGAATCGATCTGGGTTGTAGATAAGACAGCCTTACCTGGTATGACTTTCAGATCATATTCCGATGATGAAGATTCCTCGAACAGCTTCGGTTGCTGATGATGTTTGCGGTCGGTGAAATCGATGGAAGTGACGGTGGAAGATTCAGCAGGAGCAAGTAAAGAATCAGCAGAAAGATCGAAATGGTGATTTGGGTTTAACTCAGAAAGCATGCTTTCGAGCCAAGTAGACAGATCGGAAGGATTGTAGTGAACAGAATCAGATGCAAGATGGGAAAGACCATCTTCTTGTGCATGACCCATCACTTCTTCAAGCTGTTCAAGTTTTTGGGCAACCTCAGCCATGTCTGATGACCTTACTTTGTAGCCTAAAACAGCTAAAAGTTCATCCATCCCGCCATCTGCCTGACGTCCCTTCTCTTCCTCCCACGTCTTAGCTTTCCCGTTATTAGAAGTCATAGTACCAGTGCTAGTAAAAGAATACCCACCTGCGGCAAGAGAAGAAGGGTTTGTAGGTTGTTGAGGATGGAGATTTGAGTGTTCTCTTTTCATGCTTCTTTCATTTTAATTTCTATTGAGGGGGTTGGAGATTTGGATTCATTTCTTTGGTGGGCCTGTGTGGGGATGGTGTTTGAGCTCAGAAACCAAGGACGGGTGTTACTGGGTGGAGGAATCTGGGCATTGGGGAATGGGGGTTTATCACTAGCACTTGGCACTTCAAGATCAGGGGGGTAATCTTTTGTGTTAAAATATGCACAGATAATAATTAGAGAGGAAAAATAACGCTCGTGATGGGGGCGCAAGCTCCAATGAAACTATCGAGGACGACAACAACGACTACCATCTCAAACAGATAAAGATGAGGGGAAATCTTATTTTTCAAAAAAAAAAAAAAATAGTCATAGGAGGGAATTTTGATAGGAGGCAGCCGTCCTCTACATCTCATAATAGGACCTTTTTCCTTTATCTTTTTTCTTTTCTCGTGTGCGAGAGATCACTTTATTTGTTTTTTAAAGTTTAAGAGCTGAATTTAGGCTCATTGGTGTCTTTAATTTCAGTTACTAGGTTTACATGAAAAGCACGCCGCGCTGGAGGAAGGGGAAAGATGTGTGCTTTCCATTGATGCAAGCATTGGTGGATTATGTCTGCGAGGAACTTAGTTTTGTGCCAGCCAATGAATGGGATTCTGGGTGGGATAAATTAGGGCTCTAGTGTTGGAGATGGCTTCAGACTTGAGGATTCAATTTCAACAGCATGAGAGGGCTATCATCTATTCTTTGCGTGGAGTAGAGTCGAGAGTCTAGCTCCCTGAACTTATTAATTAACTGCCAATCTCATCCTCCCATCAGATTTAAATTATACTGTCAGTCCTTCAAATTGCGTTGAATTCGTTCACATGGATCTCGGAAATGGTACTGAATCACATGGGTCAGCTAATAATTTTATTGAAAAGAGGAAACTGCCATTTAATCCTTGTTTTTTTTAATGTAGTTTAACCTAGACCTTCATGTTTGTGTTTGTTTTGCAATTATTTTGCATTTGTGGTACAATAAACGCTAACATGTGAAGTAACAAAATATAACTGTGTTTTATATCGTGAGATTCATTAAAAAATTGAGTTTCAAATATAATTTTTATGAAGTAGTTTTTATATTTTTTTAATTAAATTTTATAAAATTTTATTTGTTTTTATTTTTTAAAAACATTTTTTAAAAAGAAATATAAATATTTTTTTTATTTTTTCTATACTTCGCATTAAGATTTTTTATGTTTTAAGATTATTTTGGGTATTTAGTGTATATTTTATTATTGTGGTGCATGTTATTTTTTAAAGTAATTATTAAAATAATATTTTTTTAATGTATATATATTTTACATTTGACATCAACATTGCAAAATCATCTAAGAACACTAAACAAAATTAATTTCATGTTTTATCAAATAAAAAATATTTTTAAAAGTAAGTTGTCACATATAAATAAACACTTAATCATTGATTTATATGGTCATGCTTTTTTAAAGTGAAAAAATATTCAGGTCATGAAGTATTATTTAACATTTTTATTAAACCTCATAAACATGTTGATTTTGAAATCAATCTAATTTATTATTTGATTAAAATTTAAAATTAAATCATGTAGAAATTATTTTAATGTGAATAGGTCAACTTGACAAGTTTTAAAAAAACTTGATAAATTAACTAGCAATTTATTATTTAATTTATCAAATTTATAATTTAAATTATGATACAATAATTTTATTAGAAACAAATTAAAATCAAGTGGATGTTGGGTTGGAAAAGGAACAATTTTTTTTTGTTTGAAGAAAGGGAAATCAAAATAAAAGGGATGCACGAAAACAGAAGCCACCTCTTTCACTGTTTATATGAACATTGAAACAGGTGACTTAGCGCCCCAGCTCTTCCTTTTTAATATTCAATGCAAGCATTATTTTGGGATGTAAAATAAAAAATTAGAAAAAAAAAAACATATTCCTTTAACAAAGCAACAATAGAGAAAAGTCAGGGACTAAGCTATAGATTTTTAAATATAAAATGTTAGGTTTCAGTCACCATCGGAACCAAAAATTGAATAATAATTTATTATATTGAAAATGTTAATAACAATGAGAAACGTAATATTTATTTTCTTTTTTTATATAAAGTATAGACAGCATAAACCTTTAAGTCGCAACTAAGTGTCATCTTACCATGTCTGGAGATACGGTAAGGAAACCCACCTCCTTTTCAAGGGCTACAAATTCTAGAGAAACCTTGAAAGAATAATTTTTATGATACTAGCTAGTTCGATGTAGGTAGATTGTTCAAGATCCGGTTCAAGAGGGATTTAATTTCAAGTGTGAAAGCTGGACCGATGATGCTCTTTGTCTTTAAAAAACTATAATCTTAACTATTGATATATTTTAAATAACCGTGACACCACTCTAATCGTAGCCCTACGGTAGTATTCAACTTGATTAAACATAAGTTTCTCAGCATGTAACCAGGTGGATCCTCGGTTATTTAAAATAAATTACGAGGATTATTTTTTATATAATAAAAAATAAAATAAAAAATTCAAGTTATTTTGTTAAACTAAATAAGTAGGTTATGAAAATAATATAATCTCATAAATAAATTAATAAATTATAAAGATTTATTTTTAACAAATTAAATATTAAAAATTAAAATCAAGAAAAAATTCAAAATATATAAAAATAACATTATAAATATCAGTCTCAAGCAACCTAATATTATAAAGTAAAATTGAAAAAAAAAATTGATTTAGCTCAGATTAATTTGTTAAACTCACAACCCGTGTTATAAAAATAAAATAATCCAATAAAAATTATTTTTTTAAACAAAATCTAAAAGTCTATTTCCAAACAAATAAACTTTAAATTATGAAATAAAAAATAAATTTAAAAAAATAAAAAATAATTTGAGTTAACTTTCATTAATTTGGGATATAAGTAATGAGATTGTGATAAATCCATAAAAAAATATTAAACTCCTAATAAATATAATGTTAAAGGTTAAAATCAAGAAAAAAAACTACGAGATCAATGTACAACCTAACATAAATCACATTAAAAAACTTAATTTATAAAAAAAAAATTAATATTGAATGATAAAATAAAAATTTTATCATTTATAAATAAAATTAAAAAAATAACAAGTTGCAAAAAAAATATAAAACATTATAAATAATGTCTTGTGAGTTTTACTACCATGATTTAATCATACTTTTTGGTATTTTACTAACCACAACGTGCGTTTGCCGTTAATATAGCTTTTATAATTATAATTTAAAAAATTAGGTTAAAAAACTACAAGTTGTTATTTTGCAATAACTAAATTTTTTTAAAAATATTTCTAGCGAGATTCGTATAGAAATATGGTAAGACAATAATGGGATGAGTTTTTAAATATCATTTTAATTATTTTATTTTAAGAAAATTCCATGGCGGAGTAAAAATATCAAAACAATTAAATAGATAAAGAAAAAAAAAAGTGCACAGCCTAAGGCCCCGTTTGTTTGCAGGAAAGTTGTTTCCTTTTGGAAAGTGAATTCCGGGGAAAGTGAATTCCAGGAAAGTGAATTCCGAGGAAAATGAATTCCTGAAAAGTAAAGTATTTTCCGATGTTTGGTAGTGTTATGGAAAATGAACTGGAAAACACTTTCCAGTGTTTGGTTATCTTATGGAAAATGAACTGGAAAATAATTTATTAATATTTTATTTTTCTCAAGTTTATTAAAATAATAAGGAATAAATCTTACAAATTAAAAAGTTGAATAATAATGAAATT